>NW_008825614.1:7728732-7744420 GCF_000699105.1 Pygoscelis adeliae
GAATTAATTTGGTCCTGGAAGCTAGTTGCAACCTGCCATTTTTTCATGTGTAAGATATAGATGGAATAAATTAGATAGTTATATGACTTTGCAGGGTTAAAATAAACTAAGGATGTTAAACAGGCAGAAAGAGCATATGGCATGAAGAAAAGTATGAATTTATCCTAATTATTGTCCGCCAAAAAAATCAAGTTAATTAACAGTCAGAAAATGATGTAAAACAGGCAGCGGACAATACCAATAAAAGGAAAAATTAAAAAAAGAAACCGAAAACTAATTATCATCTAATGCAGTTTTGCAGGAGAAGCCAATGGTCACTACATGAGTTTTAAGATCTCTTCCCAAAAGCACTGTACTGAAATATACCTTAAAAAGCCCAGCCTGCTACACCGTCTTTTCATTCCAAATTTACTTTCATTCCTGTAGCCTTGTGCTCGAAAAGATGAGCTACGTTAGTAGCTGAGGCTGCTACATGAGAGCTGGCACTCATCAGTCTGCCTAACAGAAAATACTAGGAAGGAAACTGGGCCCTTCCCCTTGCGAAGCTCACAATTTACAGCATACTTCTAGCGCTCAGTACAGCATCCTTCAGCGCTGCCTGAAAAAATGCCCTTTCTTTTCCATGAACCGGGCTGTCTTTCTGTTGAGACAAAACCAGTGAAATTCGCTGTTCCCTTCTTGTTATACACGTTCCTCGAGCAGCACTGGCCGACTGCAAAAATCACTGGTCCTTCCAAGGTCTGGGTGAGCAGCAGAGGCCACAGCAGGAAACCCTGAGATGAGCCAGCACACCTGCATAAAACAGGTGGTGAAAAGGGGTGGGCTCCTTTCTGTTGGAAGGACACCGTCAAGCCCTGGAGGAGTGAGAGCGACGTGGCTATGCCCCTCGGAGCCGCCAGCCTCACGCTCTTTCGGGAACACCTTGTAGAAACCCCCTGAGCCTGGGAAATCTGAGGCTGGCTTTGATGGGCTGAGCGACACTGGTTCCCTTCTTCCTTCAGAGATCCCCTGCACAGGAGCGTGTGCTCCATCTGCCATTTGGATGACACCTTCCCCTGCTACCAGTGACCCTCGTGGGCTCTGGAAATCAAACAGCAATGAGCCCTGCTGCACACCTGCAAGTGCAGCTTTCAAAACCCACAGGAAATGCATAGTGAAGCAATTTTTTCAGTTGTATATGACACCTGATGCTTCCATTATTTTCTTTTCAGAAAACAAACAAACAAACCATAAAATAGGAAATTAGATTAGAATTATTACTTTGTCTGCAAGGTTAAAGCAGTCAAAGAAAAGGAAATTCAGGCTGCTTATGAACCCTTAAATTGTCCGCTACACATAGATGTTCTTGCACGTATGCCTTATGAAAGACTTGCATTACCCAACCCCGTGATATTTTTCGCATGGGATCCTTCATGGTTATGCTCATCAGGGCACAAGTCGAGCACACAAGGGAAGGCTGAAGAATGTATGGATGATACAAAATCTGGTTACTCCTAAGTTTCAAGCACTTCACTTGGTAACATATGAGGCTACTGTAGCATGCTTTGAATGTTATTACAGTGGATGGCATCCCTCACTGACAGAATAATATAAGTACAAAAAATCATAACCATTCCTCATCTGCAAGACAACTAAAACTGCCTGTAGATTCTAAGGTGCCATTTAGCAAAAAAAAAAAAAAATCTGGAAATTGGTTTTGCCCCATCCAAATAATTTTTTGTCTGTCTTTTCTTGAATCTGTCTTTCAGATGAAGAAATCATTTTATATTCTACAAATTGTTTTCAGGTTGGCACATGGAAACAGTTCTGGAGCAACAGCAGAGCCAGAAATACAGTAGGAATCACACAGAAATCTGTGGTGCTTCGCATAATGAAAGAGCAAACAAAATCACACCTCTCCCCCAGAATCAATGCACCTGGAAGTAGTAAGAGACAGACTACTACAAATATGGTCTCCATCACAAAAACCTTCAGCTGTACTGGCAGAAACACATGGTGACTACTACCTGCTTTCCAGGTTTAGTACTGATTCAATGTATTAGCAATCAAAGAACATTTTTATAGCATTTAAAACAGAATATACCTCACCACGTAACAGGAGGGCTGAAATGTCAGTCAACGCTTTTTATGCCTTTTACTAGATTTTTGGAACTCCTGGTTCAAAGGGTTTAGGATGAACATCTGTAAAGGAGGTTCATCCATCACTTATTTCAATATGTTAAACCTCTCCAGTCAGTGTTCAGGAAGGGTCACCCAGGGGAAACCCACAGCTGTCCCTTTCTTCTTGCCCAGACCTTGTGTATTTTCACTCACAAGCCTTCTCAACACATATTCCCTACTGTTCTCACACAAGGATTCATCCAACACATTAAGGAGGACCTACTGAAAACAAAAAAGCCCCACCCAACCTTCTCCACAAGAAGAACTTCTGGGGAAAAAAACACACACACAAAGAGAAGAAACAGAAGGAAAAAAGAATAAGGTGTTACTTACTGGTTAACACAGTGATTGATCTTGCTGACTTGGAAACCATATTTGAGTTCACTACCAACAGAGTTACTATGTAATATAGGCCATGGTATTTGGCATTAAAAACCACAGGGGCAGGTAAAGTGCTATTGAATTCTTCGAACTGGAAAAAGTAGTTCTTGGATTCTCCAGCTATCTTCACAACATATACAGAGGATGAGCTCACCACATCAGATGCTTCCAGGGAGACAATGATACAATTGTCTTCTCGGACAGTAACCTGGAAAGGTTCTGCATTCTACAAGACAAGAATAAAGACTTTGCTGAAGTAAAATCTATTATTTCGCTTTTACCCATTTCCCTTGGTATTCATAGGACACTCATGTTATATTTCCGATAAAATTACATTTCATATTCTGCAAGACAGTTAACATCAAACCCTAGCAAGTTTTTCAGAATACAATTCACAGTCAGACAAAGTCCACAGGCATCTGATTATCAGGCTGGTGTCTCTGCAGTGGAGGCTGGTTCCTGCCTTCTGTTTTCTGATGCTCTGGCTACTCCTTCCTTTACATCCCAAGGAACAAAGCCTCCGCCATTCTTTTCTGACAGAAGGTGGAGTAGAGCAGAAGGAGGATGAGATTAAAAAGGGTATCAGGGGCAAAAGGATTTCCAATAGAGCCACAAAGTGTAAGTCATTTAAATCCCAAAAAAGAGATGATTATACCAAGACTCTTTTATCTTGCAGAAACACAATCATATATTCGTCAATGCAATATATTCTGAAAGCCTGCAACCGAAGAATAATTTTTGGCACTGACTAAGCTTTTCCAAATATGTCCGTTCCAGCAAGTACCAGGTGATAAGCAGCTCTCAGCGCTACGTCTATGGCTTTGGTTGGCACTTTTCATTTCCTAAGCTACACCATTTCATTTTCAATATTTCTTTTATTAGTAGTAGTGAGAAAGAAGCAATTTAACCTTGTTTTCATATATCATGAGCATGTTAAGTCATTGCCAGCTGAAAACACTTTCCTTTTTATTAATTGCAAACCAGCTGTCAGCAAGAAGCACTTGTTCTCTACAGGAATTTCAAAACAGATTCATGGTAATTAATGAGAAGGAAAAGTTCAAGCTTTAATTGAGAGTTGCCTTTTTGTTTATTAGGCCATGCTGCTGCTTAGAATTTTTCTACCACCAGTGAAAACTGTAATACCTGATATTTTCAATTCCTAACTCTGTGGCACCTTTTTCTCCTTCATACTTCACAGGCTGAGAGCTCTATTTGGAAGGCAGGGTGGGCAACCATGGCTAGTTTGCAACTTACTCATTCAGTCAAGTTGTTCCTGTACCAAAGAGCTAGACACCTCCTTCAGAGAGTAATTCTAGCAGCTTGGCTACCTCCTGTCTTGTAGTTTTGTTTAGTGGGGATTCTTCCATGAGAATAATCTTTTTTTGATTTATGATGCAGGAGCCAGGCTCCCTGTTTGGAATTCATACATATGGTGTTGCCAACTCCTGACATTCAAAAAAACAAAAAAAAACCCCAAGAACAAAGTATTGGTTCCAGGACTGTAAGATTTTAAATAACAGTAGTTTGCCTTTACATATATTTATGCTTTAATCACTGGGCTTTGAGATTTCACAGTGTACCTAAGGTCATATCACCCTATAGGCAAAACTATAGGCTTGAGAAGAAAGGATGTAAGCAAACCCACTCATCTGGCCCAACATGAGAACAAGGTATCAAGTGTATAATAAGTCCAGCCCAAATAGGATAACCAGTCTAGACAGCTTCAAGCCTGAGATTAAAAATAGAGGCAATGCAACTTCAGCTGCTGATTTGAGGTTTGCTTTGATTAGCCATTTAAAAAATGACTTTTAAGTTGCTAAAAATGATATAAGCCAATGTTATCAATGGATGAATATTTTGGTGTGGCATTCTGGGTAATTTTTCACAGATGGCAGAGCGATTGCTCAAAAAGGTTTACAATGTAAGACTACAATTATGCAAAAGCTTCCATGTGTTTTCCTTAGCCTCAGCTGAATTCAACAGGCTTACCCTTCAGTAGATCAAAATACCACATTTCAAGTGTTTGTATTTTGCCTTAAATCCTGATCCAGCATTTCGATCCACACAGATTCAAACCTTTAACAGGGGATTATGTTTACATCTGCTCAAAAACAAGTAGAGATTCTCTTATCCTTCTTCCTCCCCATTCTCCCCGCACTAAGAAAATGTGGAGTGATTCCTATTTCAGCTCTCCTGACGTGGGAAGACAGAAGAAAGAAGGCACCCACAGACTGGCTTTCCAGAAGCATGTGCGCCATTGTATCACAGAAAGCACGGTTGTCTTCCAAGGCCAAACGAGGAAAGACAGACCTGATTCAGCAAGGTTATTTCTACATATTAAGCTTGAAGTGCGTGTATAATCCCACAGAAGTCAGTGGGTTTTGACCTTCCACAGACTTGCGTTTGAATGCTTCAGTAGAGGAAAGAGAACAGTGTTATCTCTAAAATTACTCTAGCCTTCCCTCGGCTTTGCCGCTGAATTGCGTGGTGCTAACTCAACGTGCCTACCTTGCTGGGAAGAGACAGACAAAAGAGACCAGCAAATTTATACGTGCCAACAAACACTTCAAAGCAAGTTCCATGTGTTTGGTGGTATTATAAATAATTTGTGATGTTAATCAAGTACAGCTGGAAATTAAGCATATAATTGCAGAGTTATAGACATCCCTAGGATATAATTAGATGCTTTCAGACTGCTCATATGGGGTGTGATTTTATTCTTTGATGCTTCCATAGGTATTGTATTAACCATGTTGAAGACTGTACTTTTATTTTTTCCCTCGCAATGTTTTCTTGAATTCACAGCAAGTACCATTCGGTGAATGATCTACTAACCTTCTTCGATAGCTCTCACACAATTAGCATAACATGCCTCTGCTAGCTAAATACACAGAAACCTCACAGATATATGCTATTGTTACCTATGACAACACCTGACTGGGGAAAATAACTTTTTTTGAGTCCTTTATCGCCTAAGCATGTGGGGATTGGGAAATGATAGCCTCCCTCCTTTGTGTGCCTGCATCCAGATGCTTTTGAACCTCTGCTGCCATGATGCACAGACATTTTTTGAGTGACATCTCTTCAGTAGCAGTGTGGCTTATCCATCCCACGCCAGCGCCCACCTGCATATATCCCTCCCTTGAGTGGTACCTATTCTTTTCAGTGATTATGTGGCCCTCTCCCACACACCTGTGTGTGCATCCTGTGCATGCAGCTTTTAAACTGCTGCATGCACAGGACACATGGTTTGTGGGAGTCATCTGTTGTTTATTATCCATTGGCTCCTGAAATAATTTTTATCCTTTCATTTCAGCTCTAAGGTTTGGTTTCTAGAATGAAGTGGCAGATAAGGGATGAATAAAAAGGCTCAGCAATTAACATGCCGTAAGATGAGATCACTTATCTCCTTTGGGATATGGATTTCACTTTGGCAGTGTTTTAAAAGAACAGACCATTCTGGGCACCCTGTTCTTCATGTTGTATGAGATTGAGGGTTACCAGCCAGGACCGGGCTTGTGATTTTGGGAAGAAGGCTAGGGACAAACCTGAGTATTTTTTCTAAGCACCGCTGGAAGTGACAAACATGCCCCACTTAACTAGAGTGTAAAGCCAGTGTGTCTTAGGACTGACAGCATCAGTATGGTAAATACACATTTCATTACTTCTGGTCAGCTACCTCCAGGATTTAATTTGCTGGTGTCACAGCTTGAGCGGCTGTTTCATGCCTGTGGGGAAATTTGGCAAGGCTTGTGCATTCAGAACCAAATGATTAGCTCCAACTTCCTTCCTAGTTTATTATTACAAGCTCGTGCCACACTAAAGCACTTAGGAAAAAAAAAGGGGGGAGGGGGGAAGTAAATCCCACAATGTGATGCCTGTTCACAAGTCATTTCCAGCGCCTGGATGAGTCATGCTAGTGGAATTTCCAGCCAATAACCAGGTCCCAATTAAAATAAAAAGGAGGGGGAGGCAAGGAGATATACAACATGTCAAATAAACAATATTCAAAGAGTAATAGGGAAATAAATGGTGTGCAGCAGAGCTCAGAGTTCTTTTTTCAGAATTCTATATCCTCAGTTTATTCCTTTAAAACAGTATGAGTTTTACACATGAGGAAGAGATCAAAGTTGCAAACCAGCTACTAATTGTATGTACTTTAGCTTTTGAATGTCTCACTCTGAAACACATTGAGCCAGGGCCCAATTATCAAAAGTGCACATAGTTACATGTTGTGCTGACTTTAAGAGGAGCTGTGGATGCTCATCAGCTCTGTAAAATTAAAGTACTGGTAACTGCATCACATTGTCTAATGTTAGACAAGTGGAACTAAGACCCTGAACAAATCTGACTTCTGTCAGCTCTTATAGAGTAAATCCTGAAGTATCACAGAGTTTTCGAAGTGGGCATCTAAAATCCCAAAGCAGGAGTAAATTTTAAAGCTATGAGGAACTATTTCTTAGGGCAAAAGTACCTTTATGATCACCTACTGCATAATGGTGGTCAAGAATAACATCAATGTAAGTATTACAAGACAGTACTGAACACTATATCCAGACGTCTTGGATGAAATACTGGCTATTTTTGTGAGTGATTCTACTATACTCAGATATATTTTGTTCCAGTGGCCAATAATGCTAATTTCATTCTAAATCACACGATGACTCATTCTCACCAAGATTCATCTTATTTAATTTTAGGGACTTAAATGTAATGACTGAGAGCCAGGATGACCTTTTCAGACAGAGTACCTGTGGATTAATCTGAGATCTGAATTACTTTTGAAAATGCACTGAACAGCCAAAGGGTCTGTGCTCCCAGCTCGGTAAAATTCCTGCAGTCCTCTGTCACCGGGTGCAGTGAGTCCAAGCCTTATAACAAAGATAGGACTGGGATCCAGATTTCAGGATCTTGGCCTCTGCTATAGTCTTGCAGTGCTACCTCCACAGAAAGCACATAAGAAATTTCATAAAAGAAATAGTATTGCAAAACATGCATAAAAGTCACATCACAGTATTTTTGCACCAGCTTCCTAATGTATGTTTTTCCTCTGATGGTGACAAATGATACTGAAGAACAATTACAATAAAAATGGTAAACATTCATGTTATTCAGAAATTGGAATCTTATCTCCAATAAATCTACTATGCACTTGTTGGAAATTTATTGTTTCATGTGAGTCATTGTGCAGGGAACAGAGTCAAATTCTGGCCTTTTTAAACTGTTTCAGTAATTTACTCTGTTTTATAAAATTCTCTCTCTCTTTCTCTGTGCAGGCTAGAGACTTCACAATTTTGGGATGATCCCAGCCATCTTCCAATCCTTTATAGCTAGAAAAAAGAGAGGTCCCTAAAACTCTTTACATGACCCTTCAGGTTTCCACCTTGCTTCCATCATTACTGCATCATCTGGCTCAGCCCAATACCATACCTGTCTTATTTTCACAGGTCCCTGCTCATACTCTTCACAGAGTATTTTCTGCTAAATGTTGCAACATCAAACCTTACACTGTTTATGTCCCACATCCAGGCTCTTTACTCTTGTTTCAAAGGCTCTCAATAAAAAACATTTCATATGACTGAAACTGATACGGTTTCACAAAAAGATACAAGCAGTTTCAGAAAAAGCAGTTCTCATAGCCATGACCTGAGAAAGATCCTCTCTGAGCATCGATAAGAACTAGGTGGAAACTGCCCCACACCGAGGCTTCTTTGGAATTGTTAGCTATCGTTATTAGATCCTATAGTTTTAACAAAAAAGGCAAAGTCATCCTTATAGAATTTACGGAAGAAAGTATGTCCTGAGCTTTCCACATGTTCCAGTGAATTCTGGAGCAGGCACAGACTTGATGAGTGTTGACTGCGAGAGGAAAGGATTGTTTGAAATGGTCTTCAAGAGTGTGAACAAAAATGTTAAAGATTTGTAACAAAAATGTAAAGATTGCTTGAAAATAAAGATATTTATTCCTGGGGCTTTTGTTTTTATCTACACTTCTCCACAGGTCGTGCAGAGAACCTCCCTTAATAAATACTCTTCAGAAGAAATACTCCATGGGAGAAATGGAAACCCTAATCTTCAAGATTTTCCATACAAAAAGGAATATTTTAAGAAGTGAAAAGATAGCAAAAGCAGCAGTTCTCAATAATTTATGATGTTTGATTCAGGTTAACACACCATTTCTGGCATTCTGCTTTATGAATAGTGTCCTCAGCACTGTTGCTATTCTCAGTCTTAAAAAGCCTGTAATAGCAATCTGCTAGTCATGTTTTATAAATGAGCTTCAGCATTTCTTTGCTCTGGGAGACAGTTTTAAAGGGACAGGTATTTTTTCCCTCTCTGCACACCAATTAAGAATATAAGGGCATTTTTTAAGCAAACATCAATACAGTATGTACAGTCCATCACGTTTTGCTACGATGCTAAAGTTAATAATCTACTTTAGAGCCACTGGAAGGAAATCTTTCTTGAAACTATCAACTGCTATTATGTTAGCATTAAGTAAATGCCAGAATGCTAAATATGTGAAAAAGAAATGTTTGCATTCAGTAAGGCTAATATCTTTTATGTATTGCCTTGTTAGCATATCCAATATTTAATAAATTATTGCTAAATATATACTTCTATCCCATCTTTCTAGTGCAAACTGGAGAGGGAAAAACCCAAGTACAATGATCCAGAGACCTTTATGTTGACAAAGTTTAAAACTAGGTTAGAACTTCACGGATTGCATTTCTCCCTATTATGGATCCTAACCGCACATATATAACCCAAATACGACAGGAATTTACTCTCGGGCAGATATAGTTTGCCTTCTCTCTACTCTAGATTTTTAGCTTCTCTCTAGTACTAAAATTATTTCAAAAAGAATAATTCTTCTGAAGGAAAATATGAATTTGGTCCCCTTCCCCAGCTGCTAACACTTGCATCTATCCACTCAGACCTTTCCGGAGCCTCTGCAATTAAAGTTTAGCCATCCCTTGTGGATGTACCCAAACACATACACATGCCAGATGAACCATGTGCTTTAATTAAAATGCGTCTTCCCTCTTGAGCCTGTATGTGAATAACAGAAAACAAAAACCAGCACAGGAAACATATTACATTGCGTCATTAATTCTCTTAACTCTGTCAAACTGGCCCTTGTAGTGATCTTCGCCAATCAATACTTGTTCTCTGTCTTTGGGAGAACAGTTAAAACAAATTTCTACCTGAACAAATGTAATATGATCGGAGTTGTACATAGGTCAGGTGGGAAGACCAGTTCCTGTTAGGTGGCTCCTCTGTTAAACTCCAAAAAGAAGTTAGGGGAAAAGGAAAAGAAAGATTACTTTCTAGGAAAAGGAATTAATTAAACAGTATGCTCCACATACACATTATCCTAAGAATGTACATATTCTCCGTCAATTGAGAGTAAGTGCTTTCACAGCACAGCGACCACAGGTCAAAACACATCCAACTATACTTCAGTTCCTTCTCCATTATAGAGGAAAGAAGATGGAACAGATCACCCCAGGAAAATGCTGAAGGAGAAGGCAGAGTGAGAAATTAATGTGGATTTTGAAGAACTTGGATTATTAGAAAGACATCTCTCTTTCCACGGTGTCAAACGATCTTTGAGGTATCTTACATTTCAAAGTGCCCTATGGGAGATGAGAGGCAATACTGGAGGAGACGTGTTTTCTGGATGATGAAGGACAAATTCATTCATGCTGTTTAGTGCTTCAGCTCCAAAATTTTGGATTTACCTGTGCAAATGACAGAAGTCTGTAATATAAGCTTCTGATGCTGAAACAGCTTCTGAACAGCTACTGATGCTGAAAGGTGACATTAGAAAGTCACACAGAAAATTCCTGATGTTCAACAGCACGTGAAGACTGATGTTGCACCATGAGAAAACTCTGACCATGGTGTGCTCCATTACGGCTGTGCAGCTGAGAGGAACTGGACTGGACTGGTGTCAGCTGAACTTTGTCTTACACGCTCTGTGAGAGAGTATGACAGAGGGATAGAGACTAAGCCTTATGGGTACTACGAAAGTGAAAATGCCTTCATTCTTAATTGATAGGGTGTATATATACGCTTCGTATGTGCACAAGTGAACTAGTTCTTAAAGACAGAATGCAATGCTTTGTTATTTGCATTATCTACAAAGAGCACAGCTGGGAGGAAGTTAGAGTTTTCGTTTATCTGAGAAACTGGAGACCAAGGTGGTTATCCAATTCATTTGAAATCACACAGCAACTTAGTGGGAAATGGTGGAAGAGAACAAGACTTTCTGTTCCCCCCGTGTTAATCTATAATGAGAGAACAGACTAGACACCAATGAATAAACTTACAGATAGGGGCTATTCCAGGAGCCTAACTCCTTGTTCCATAACTCCAAGTGATTTTAATGGGAATTAGGCATCAAAGTGCTCCTAAGTATTTTCAAAAACTCTATTTTTTCAAATATGTTCTGAGACTACTAGAGAGGTTTGGAAATTTGAAATAAGGAGCCATTAACAGGAAAAAAAAATATTTCTGTTTCAAATCAGTTTTTCTGACATGAAGAATTCAGAAGCAGATGTGGGGTACGTTTTGCCCCCATCTAAACTGCTGACTTCAGTTTGGTCTGGAGTTCACCTTAAACTAGTACTTGGTCTGCCTTATTGCCACTCATTTTTCTAACACTCTCTGCCCCTCATCCTCCTCAGAAAAAAAGCCCCAAACACCCACCACCCTTTCTTCAAAGGTCACAGGAGCCACGGCATGGTCAGGAAAAAAAAGTCTAAATCCAGATCACCAGTCTTCCTGTTCCGTGCTCTAAATTACTTACTACCTTTCTGCCCAAAGCCATAACCATAGTGTGGCTACGGCTATCCCCTGAAAGATTGCCTAGTCAGGTTCAAGCGCAGGTTTATTTTGTTTTCAGATCCAAGTGGAACCTGATATTCTGCCCTTTGATTACCCTGTTGTGCTCACGTGTTCTCTAAATTGGCAAGAGCTGACCAAATAACCTGCTGAGATTTTCTCATGTTATTTGTACATAGTGCCTGTGGCTGAATGTTTTCTTCCCTTGTTAAAGTATTTGCTGTGCAGGTTTTTGTGGGGTTGGTTGTTTTGCTTGGTGGTTTGGGGTTTTTTTGCTCTTTCCTAACCTGTGCTGAAAGAGAGGCAAGTGCCATCTCCCTGATTACAAGAGACGAGCTCTGTAATTCTCTGTACAGCACAGGGTTAATTGCAAATTCACACAGAACATCTCAGTTGTTGTTACAGCCTGATTTTCAATTCATTTCTAGTGTGGCTTTAGGGTCAGCTCAGCCATTTGTACTGATTTGATAAATTCCTACCCACAGAAGAGTTCTCCATCACACTACTGCTGGCAACGTGCTGCTCAGTAGTCATGAACACTATCAAACTCTCTAATGCCACAAAAACTCATAGCTTGTCACTGCCACCTTCCCCTGCAGGGCTAACTCCAGCAGGATTTATTTGTTCATAGTGTATCAAGCATTTAGTTTTTAGTACAGCTGCTGCAGGTTGACTTGAAGGAAGTGAATGAGAGGGGCAAATACAAAGAGCTTAGGAAATGGAGTCAGGATCCTCAGCTGCAGGGGTAAAGTCCTTTCAGATGTAACACGTGCCACCCCAACTGCCCAGAGGAAGCGACCAGCCGGGGGGAATGACTGCTGTTACCTATCAGAGGGATGACAGTCCAGGTTACTGAGTGTTATATGGCTTTCGTGAAAGATGTAGTTCTGCTACAATGTCCTCTCCTACCAGTTTAATGGCTTCAACTCAGAAAGCAGAATATTCTACAACTGTGTTTACCAGATCAGGAAAATAATAATTCCTTCTACTTCTACTCTGATACAGGGCCACCACATTTAACCTTCATTGAGTTCCACTTATGTGCTATCACAAGAACTTGCTTAAATATTCTGCACACCTCTGTGTGTATAACTAAAATACTGAATTTCCCATTACCTTCAAAGTGAGGAGGCCTTAATGACATGTTGGTCAGAACTTTTATGCCGAGACTTCGGCAATTGGTGTGAGATTCATCTGGCTTTGTTTTATCAAACTAAAAATTGGGCATACGGTCAAATCTCATCATCTAGGCTCCCTCTGTACTCTGTACGGAGAGACGGATCTGAAGAATTTGTTTTACCCACTTAATATTAAACAAACTGCCTTCTGCAGATGCCTTTCTCTCTCTGTGCACCTTCCTTTTAAACATCAATAGTCAGATGAGACCAGAAACGTCAGCTGTGTATGGTATGAAGGCAGCTGCAACTCAGATTTGTACTGCCATTTTTATGTATTATGGCTCCTAATCTTTTTTGTCTAAGTTGATACTATAAGGTTTAAATTTTGTTTAGCTAGTCTCTTTTTCAGCTCTATAAAAGTACATGATGGCCATGACTGAGCAAGGGCTATAACTTTAAGCATACAAAAGGTCCTACTCAGCAAAAGATGTAAGCATGTTCATAAATCCTCTGCCTATGTGACAAAGGCTGGCCCTGTGTAGAAGAATCAATCAGGAGATCAAGGTCTCTCTTCCTGAGTTGCCAAAGAGCAATAAACCTCGGAAACTTCCTTCTAATTTGTTTTGTGTCTTTTATGAAGTGAGGTTGCTAAAAAGTCATTCAAAGGGTAATAAAAGTCTTCGTTCATTAGGTGATGCTGAGAACCCTGTTCCGCAGGTTTGGTATTCTCTTCATACAAATTATTATTCCTTGCTGCTGTCACATGGTTTTTACACTTGGCAGTTATTCAGTGGCCAACAGGGATGCAGACAAACCTTAATACATTCATCAGCCTAGTATCTTAGGCTGAGGTAGCTTGGCAGTGATAGTATGGAGAGCATACAGGTTAAATTTCTAGCTGGTTTGGCAGTTACAAACCCTTAGAATGCAGAATTTATAGAATTACACTTTAGCCATTAGCTTTCTTTTATACATTTCTCTTTTAATACCTGACAGAGCTTTTCCCCAGGCACGACAATGGCTAGCCAGGCAAGAGAAGTCTTAATACACTGAGAAATGAAAGTCAGCTGAGAAAACGGTGTGTGGAAATTGTCAATGGGAAGTCTGTTCCCTAAAGTAGAGTTGACTGTAAAACAAAAATATATAATTTTAGAACACTGTTACCTCATTTTAACTCAGGATGCTAATCCTTTATTTTCTCTTCTGAAAAGGATGATTTTAAAAACAGCATGACCTTAAATGAGTCAACATGACCTTTCCCAGACATACCCCACAGTAAATATTTACTGAGCTTTATTTCATAGGCATTAACTCATTGGCAATATAAAAAGCTTTCAGGTCACCAGACAATGCAATATATTATCATTGTTGTATTATGTATTATTATACAATAATATTATCATTCTGACATATAAAAATATACACAGTTTAGAAGTGGCAATGATTTGCTTTCCTAGTTAATGTCTAGATATGAATTCACCATGTACTGGTTTATGTCATTGCTTCTTCCGTTTTATGAATTATTTTTGTCACCAGTGAAAGGGAAGGATGGGGATGATGACATGGATTTTTTTGCCTGTTCTTTAATTCACAGCAAGTGGTGCTTCCAAACATAAGCACCGGTCATTTTGTGTTACACTAATCCAGGCAAAAAATATTTTAGTCTAGTTGGCTGGCGGCCATTTGCCAGTCTTAGTATGGTCGTTTCTCAATAACTGCAACGCAAATATACAAATCTCTCTTATCTCATCAATTCCTGCACTCAAAATTCAAGCAATAAATAATTGCCTAAGCTTTTGCCCAACTCTTTGACTGAACCAAAACATTTTTCATGATCCTCCTGTGAGCACACCTGCCTGTACTTCAGAACACCAAAATTCATGTTCTTCTTTTTCCACATACATGACCACGAAAAGTCACTAAGATCAGTTTTGTAAATGTGTATAGGTGTCTTACAATGTAGATAAGTATCTACAAGATCTTTAAAAAAATCAGGGCTGGGCACCAAGTTTTTTTTTTAAAAGTCAAGTGTGCACCTTTAAATCTCTCCACTTGCAGAGCATGATCCTTTATGTACGCTTACATACACAGCCTACCCATCAGAAAGATGCAAGAACATGCACACTGGCAGCACTGAGCCCCCATGGCAACAGGAGCTGTTTGGTCACCAAGCTAAATGAGTGGCTTCTGTTAGTTATTTATAGCTTTTTAAAATTTTAAATACATTCTTGACTTATTCTCTGCCAGGTCCTTGCTGATATCTTTCCGTTTTTTCCTCCACTTCCACTCCAGTGTGCCCATACAGCAATGAAACCCCTTTACTATCAACAGCAGACTACATTTTGTTTCTCAGCTCAGGTTTATTCCTGATGTAATTTTTGCCACCTAACTCAGGTGCCAGGAGAGTCAGTGGACAGAAGTATGCTCCTGACCAAGCTGTTTCCCATCAGCCTTTAGAAATTTAAAGCAGCAGAGAAGGGAAAAGGTTTGGTGTTTGGTTGGGGGGTTTTGTGGCTAAATTACAATAGGTTATATTAAGTATTGCAGCTCCAGGCATGTTCTTGTGATGGTTCTCAAGTGATACCGAGAGTGCTGAGAGCACACAGAAGAAAATTATGGCTCAGTGTTGTCATCGAGTTTTCTTCAGAGGAGAAACTCATCACCCAACAGCACTGTGAGCTCCCTACCTCTCACAGCACCAAAAGTCATTTGCAAGCAACAGCTTCTCCACAGCTTAATGAAACACCAGCAGTAACAGGCTGGGTGCATACTCTGAGTTCGCTTCAAGCACCATCATTGGTTTAAATTACCCCAAAGATCTGGATCATAAACACAATCAGTTACCACAGCTCAGCCTATAAGCAAAGATGTATTTATCTATGGTAACCAAACTGGCCATGCTCTGCTTATCCCTGCTGTTGCAAATATATTTCTTAGTATGTGTGTGAACATTCATACTTGCATTGAGTACTTGCAAGTTTATGAATAAACTATAATCCATTCGACGGTATTCTTCTTTCTCATCTTGTCAGCCCTATAAGCTCTTCATTCAGTTCTCACACTTTGCATACCATACAGCAAGAGAAGAACATCAATGTCCTTATAAAGATGCACACAAGTGCAGAAAGTCTGCATAAATAGGAAAGACTAGACCCAAACACTAGAGACCATGCTCCAAA
>NW_008825614.1:7744812-7769431 GCF_000699105.1 Pygoscelis adeliae
AAAACAGAAGTTGAGAAATGTTGCAGGGTTTTTTTCCTGTTTGCCTCTACTTGAAAGGGGGAAAAAAAGACATGCATGAGTGATGGTAATGGAAGACCCATCTGTGTCCAATTCACTGGAAAAACAGTACAAGGACATATCATCCTTATGAAATAATTTGTCCTGCAACCCTTGAGCCAGATGAAAGTCCCGTTATGTACAAAGTAACACGTGCAGAGGAATACAGATTTGGGAGATCTTTTATTCTCTCAAAACACACTGCCTCAGTGTAACTCGTCTTCACCTCTGTCATAAAAACAGGCTTCTTTCCGAGTGCTTCATTCTGTCATAATGTGTGACTTTTTTGATTAACCTAGAATAGATTTGAAAGTGCACAGCAGTGACGAGGAGTTATTCATGATTAGGGCTCTTGCTGTGAAACAAAACTGACACGTGCTTCTGAAACATATAGCAATTAGCAAGTGTGAAATAAAAAAAAATCACACCACACCAATTGTTACCAAGGCACGCAGAAGCAAAATAAAATGAGAGCGCTACATCTTTATAGTCCTGGACAGCTTTGCAATTCAGTGATCTTTATGAGCACATAACAATTTCATTCCCTAGGATGAGGCTCTGTGCCTCACACTGGTACATCTGAGCTCCTCAGAACTTTCCCCTTCACACCACTATGAGATACAAGGTGCTATTATCCCAGACTCTCTCCCCATTGCTAGCTCCCTAACTTGACAAGAAGTTTGTGGAGGGACAGAAGATTTTGAGATCTAAAGAAAGATTCAAGATCATATCTGTTTCACTTAATAACCAAAGTTTTCTCCTTTTTCAGCTCTGAGAAATAAAATGAGGTCCAGTATTGTGCCTGGTGCAGAACAGCGCCTTGGAGCCTGTTCAGCCCATGAGCCATTGTGTTACCTGTATGTTTTAAGGGCTAACAGAGCAAATCCTTCTTCCATATCAAATTAAATAATAACAAAATAAAAAATTGTACTTCCTACAATAATTGGGCCCCATTCTCGGTTGAAATCTTTGCTACAATCATATTACAAATAATTCCAAATGACACAAAACCACGTCTCTGCCAGCAAAAAGCAGTCTGCATCTACACATTGTAAGGCAGAATTTGGAAAGTAAAGACCATACCATTTTATTAAGCTGTCCTAGAAAAGCCAGTAGCTATCATTCAGATGCAGGTCAGAAAAAACCTGCTGTCCAATCTGGCATGAATGTAGCTTGAAATAAATTCATACAATTCTCATCATCACCTGCTACAGCACAGTTTGATAACTGTAGATGTGAGGATAGAAAGAAACAAAGCCACCTTTTCCATTCAAATGTGAATCCAATCTGTTGCCCTTGGGTCCCAGTCTGCCAAGTTAATGGCAAGATCATCTGTCCTTATTTCACCCCAGGGAAGCTGTGATCTAAACACGTGGTCTCAGAAGTGCGCCATCCCTCGCTGTGGCTAACCCCAACATTACTCTGATTTGCCCTCATGCCTAGGCAAAGTACTGGCAGTGTATTCTGCACTAAGTGAAAAGCACTCTGAGATTTTTAAAGGTATTTACAGATCCAGTATATATATTTCTGCTTTTGAAAATCCCACTGGCACCAATTTGTACCTTCACAGACCTAAAAATCTGGCCTTTAAGAGTTCCAATGGGCCAAAGCATGATTCCTGAAGTACTAGGCTAACTCACTGATGTTAGCAGTTGGTTTATATTTGTTGAGAGAACTCAAGTATTTTACCTGAAGCTGAAAAACTTGCCCATTATTTTATTCAAACTTATGTTTTGAAAAAATTATTAAGAATGTATTTGATATCCACATCTTATTTGGTGGGTTTTGTTTTGTTTCATTTTAAGTATTTCATGTTAGCTATTCCAAGAAATTCCAGCATGCTTTTGCAAAAGCAGCTCAGCATGAGGATCTAGGGAGAAAGAGCACAGATAGAATAATGATTATAATTCAAACAAAACTCCTGAAAGGGCAGAAGAAGTTACAACTGTGATAACTAATTGATTCTACATACTCAAAAAATGATAAGAAGGATTTTGCCCTGGTAAGACAGAATTTTTTAAAGAGGGATTTAATTAAATACCTCTCAGATATTTTTCTCTTTCTTTTTTTTTTCTTTGAGATTTTAACTGTCAGACAGCATATCCAAAAGAAAAATGATCCCATCCAGGAAGTAATTATCTGCATTAAGTGTGCTGTTTGATTTCTTTCCTGCTACAGTGATCCCTGGCAGAAGGAGGAAGCAAGGAAGTTGGGGGAAGGAGGAAAAAAATGATTCAGTACTTTGAGAAGTTAAAGACATTTTTCTGTGTCTCAATTAACAGAAGGAGGGCTTGTTCTGCTGTGGGAGCAGCACAAGGTTCATAAAAGCAAGGACTATTTTAGTGACTGTGTGTCATGTTAGAAACTGGAGAAACGTAAGGGGCTTGACACAGCATTATTTGCCTTGAATAATAACCCCCTAGAGCCATTGCTAGTCAGAACTGTTATTACACGTTCGGTGATCAAATTCGGGGGCTCCATCCACACAGCACAGTCAGCTCTGGGCACGGGCAGATGTTGAAGCTCTCGTTATCTCGGCTTTGCTTTTTCCTGGTTCGGCTGGCTGCCCTGGGCTGCCACACAAGGACAAGTGCACAGCAGAAGTCATTCAGGCTCTTCCCTTCTCCGCTGGCTCCAGGTCAAGACTACACCTATTCACCACAGAAATTTGTTTAAGTTTTCAAGGTGGATGTATTGCTCATACTCTCAGAGCCCTGTTTATAAATGTTTTATTACCCCTGACTTTTGTTTATCCCAGCTCCTGTTATCCTAGATAACTGAGAGTTGAATTGAACACTTAATATTTAAAATATATTTCCTGCGTGTTTTGATGATGTCAGCTTACTTATTGAATCCCTTCACTGGTTATCCCGCACAGACTAATCTTTTGTCCTTTTCCCCAAAGACTTTTGCAGCCATTATTTGATGCTAGTCTTTCCATACTGTTACCTGCCTTTTGTTCTGCCAGTAACAGCAGACACAAGTACCTATTTCTGCTGCCTTCCTTACTGCTCCTTGTACATGACACTGTCTTGCCATAAATAAGCAAGAATGCCTACTTTTTATAGAGGTTTGCAATAAATCTCAACAGCTTCTGTAACTTGCTTCATATATTTAGAAAATATATATTTAGAAAATATATAAATAGGAAACAAATTTTATATAAAACTTGCATGTGATTTGATCCCACATTCCCCACCTTTAAAATGAAATTTAAAAAACAGTAGACTAGAAAGTGTTTTGTATCTCTGACTGATTTATCTGTGTGTTGCATTCTGCAGTTTCTCTCTCCTTCTTCTGTATCCCTTTTTTTCTTGCTCCTGACTGATGTGGATTGATGCTGCTCCTTTGGAGACCAAGATGGTTACCTCATTTGGTGGTGACAGCAACCAGCCCAATGGGTTTCCAGTCCTAACAGGAGCTCTCACTGCTTCTTCAGTCTGCATTGCAGGCATCAAGCACAGCTATGGGATAATGAATCTATCTTAATTTTCATTGCTTTGCTCCCCAAGAGGATAAGGGTTTTGTATATCTCCTCTCTTCTGTGCAGAAGCATGTCATCCTTACTTCAGGTCAAGGTCTTGCATGTTAACACGACAACCCCACAAATACTTTTTTTTAAAAGCTTTCAGTTGTGAAACTATTTTCTAATGTCAGCAATGGTGGCACAGAAAATCCTTCTGCTAAGTCTCCACTTACTCTGTGCACAGAAACTGTGCTTTTTGACAAGAGACCAAAAAAAGTCAGCCTGAAATAATCACATATTCCTCTATGCATGATCGCTGCAGTGACTAATCCCAATTTGCTGCCTTAACTGCCTGCTTCTGTCTCCCTCCCTTTCAGAAGGCAGCAAGCCCGCCCAGTACTGAGAACAAATGAGAGTGGAGGAGAAAAGGCAATTTGTACTCATGTTCTCTCCCCCACTGCTCTTCCTCCCACTCCGAATGCAGTAGCAAAGGAGTATGTTTTGCTTGACTATTTGAGCCTAAACTCCCAGCTATTACATTAACGAATAGTAATGAAAGAATATTTCTTGGTTAATTATGTGGCTCTACTGTTGATATTGCAGCTGAATGGGGAAGACTAGAGAAAATCTGCATGGTTTATGGTACAAATGTAACATGGGAAGTGCCGAAGCCACAGACTTCTTGGATCTTCACTCAGTTTTCCAAGAAGTTTGGGAGCATTTCAGTCTTGTAACCTTCTTGCCACCCTGAGGGAAAGGATCCCAAACTCAAGTTCAGGTCTAGACAATTAAAATTGAAGAGCTGATTAAAGCTGATGTCAAGATTGGAAAATACTCTGTATTTCTGTGATATGATATCTTTCACCGGAGAATTTCAAAGCACTTTTCTAATACATGTTAATGAGACCTCACAAGGATGCTATAAATACAATATCATGTGTATATGACTCATGTGGCTTATTAATTTTACATCACCTACACCGCTGTTTGAACAAGAGTGACAGAGCAGCATTCAGGCAAACTGCTCTGTAAGAACTTAGCCAAAATAGCAATACCTTCATCTTCAGGGGTCAATCTGCCTCAAGGTTGGCTCTAGTTAGAGAGATTCAGGCTGAGGGATATGTTCCCTGCTTATCACAACCCTCCTATTGCATGATTGCCCTGCAAAGCAACAACAGTATAGCTCTCTTGCCAAAAATATTGAGCTTTCATCTAACAAGAAAACAAATTCTGAAGCAATGTATAGCAGCTTCTATGCTAAACGTACCATACTATGCCAATGGTCTATAGCAGTGTGTAAGGAAAAGAAGGAATTTTGCTGGGGGGTGGATATGGATACAAAAGGTATAGATCCTCTGTGGGACTTAATTTTAATTATAAAGCTGGAGAAAAAGCAATATATAATCTCTTAAATTTACCTATGCCCTTAACTAAAAGGCATTTTTACTTAGCTTAATTAACTATTAATACTGAGTTCCTGAAAAGCCCTTAGTAATTTCAAAGTGTTCACTCTACTCCTGTGGCAATTACCCATTTAAGAAGTTCTGCAGACAGAGTAATAACCAAGACACATGGAGGATTTGTTTGCATGGTACTTTACAGGAACTGTGAGCCAGACAGACACTATTTAAATGAGATAAATTAAATGCTACAGTCATACACGTTGATGAGAGGTCATCATATTAGCATGGGGTTAGTGCTAGCATAGCTTCCTGCTAGCTTAGAGGATGGGTAGGTGCGCTAATGCCTGTCTGTAAATATCATAAGCTAAATGAATGGTTAAAGGCCCCACAGAGGGTAAATAATAAAGCCAAAATCGCAGTAACTAGATTTCTTTAGCTGTCTCAGCGGAATCAAGAAAGTTGGATCAAGCCACATATTTCATAGTGATTTCTTTCTTTCCTGCATACAGGACGATTGACGTGGTGGAATTCAGCCAAAACAGGGAAGGCAAATTTTGCTGCAATATTCATGGAGGCGAGAGCACTGAGACAGGGTGGAAGGGAAGGAGAAATCCCCAGTAACTGCACTGCTTTCCCAAAGCAAAGAGGAGGAAGAGGAGAGGAATACGCTTCTTATCATCAAAATGGGAGGAAGGACAGAGAGAGTAGCTTTCTAGGCTTCAGCTGAACCCCAGGAGTTTCAGCTCCTAACTGGGTATCAGTAGGATAAGAACACAAAATTGTAAATTAATTGTTTCCCTTTTATGTTTTGGTGGCTCAATGCTGTTAATACTAATTAAGGCTTTCTAATCTATGAAATTAGTGGCTAACAAAGATCAGTGAGAATGCCACTCTTCCCACACTGAAACCCATACTTGCCTCTGGTCTTTGTGAATGGCTCCTCTCTAAACCTGAATCTAAACAACTCCGAACTTCTCAATATTCAAATCTGAGAGCAGATTCTGTGGCCAGAATCTACCTCTGAACTCTAAGCCATCCATAATCACTACAAGTTTCGTTGCACAAGTTGCTACGATTGCTAAGAATTCAAGTCTGCAAATTTTGATTTAAATGGAAAAATATCTACTCTCTGCCTTTGACAATTCAAAAAACACACTGAAGTTTAAACCAAGTTGAGTGATGCATTTAAGCCTTTCCTGTAGTAATTAAAGACTGAATTAAAAACTTTGCCATTTAAAATGTTTCTGTCTTAGTCTGGTCTGCTGTATTGTAAATGCTCTGCATGGATGCGTTCTGTTTCTGTGTCAGTACAAAAATGATCTGACATCCCCAAAAATTTCAGCTGAAACAATGGGGAAAACATCAGAAAATTCAAGTGCATCTGCTTGCATGTTGTAGCAACACAGCACAGCCCTCCCCCTATTAGCCATTGACTTGCTAAGGATGATTAATCCATGAAAAGCTAAGAAAAAAATTGATGACAAAGCGTGTGTGATCACTGAGAGACAACCTGAGAGTAACCGCTGTGCACTGGGACTCGTCAATCATGGAGTGTCTGGGAGACAGTTGTTTCTACAGGCTGAAAGGGTTCTTGGAAGGATTTATCTCTATTTGTAGTAGGGTACAATTTGGAAAAAGCAGTGCTCTTGTGAAAGACCTGATGGAGTTAGAATTGGAATAGCCCCTATTCTCAAGAGTTAATAACTTTCTGGGGGAAAGAAATTATCTTAGGACCCTACTGTATTTCAGAGGAGGAAAGAAAAAGACAGTTCTGGGTTAAGGAGATGGGGAAAGGAGGTGGAGAAGTCTCACGTGGTAGGAACAATAACTTACTCCTTTGACCTGCAGAAGGTTGGGTGAAGCTGTGCAGGGGTTTGCCAAATGAGTCTAGCGGTGTTTCTGAACTTAAGGCTCCCATTTTCAAGACCAGAGGCTCCAAATTTGGTCCTTTCTGTTCATGACATCTGCAAGGGAGTTGTATTATTTATATGTATTTTAAATTAGCTGGTGACCTGAGCTGTATCTATTATAGTCCAAATGCAGTTTGAATATCATTCATTATATAAATGAGGTTTGAACTGAACATAACTGTTTACTCAGAAGATATCCATTTAGTGAGTTGGCATTTCTTCATTACCCAAAATATACGATAATTGTCCATGTAATTCCTTCAGCAAGTTAATTGCACACAGTACTGCTCCTCGATGGAAATTATCTGTCAGCCTCACATAATTATTATGCATCAGCCTCAGTAATATTCATTCATTCATGTTACTGCATACATAGGATTTTATCGAAACTGGGCTCAATTCATAGTAAGGTGAGCGCCTTTTAAAAAAAAACTACAGTGAGGTTTAATGAGGTTTTTACAACAGAACTAACTAAAAACATGACTCCTGATCCAATGAATGAAGTGCTACCACGGCATGTGATGGGGCGCTCAGTACGCAAGAGGGAAGAAAACCCTTGAGTGGGGAGCCCCAAGACTGGGGATGGATCGATGGGCCGAGGCCAACTGTATGAGATTCAACAAGGCCAAGTGCCGGGTCCTGCACTTCGGCCACAACAACCCCATGCAGCGCTACAGGCTTGGGGAAGAGTGGCTGGAAAGCTGCCTGGCGGAAAAGGACCTGGGGGTGCTGGTCAACAGCCGGCTGAACATGAGCCGGCAGTGTGCCCAGGCGGCCAAGAAGGCCAATGGCATCCTGGCCTGTATCAGAAATAGTGTGGCCAGCAGGAGTAGGGAAGTGATCGTGCCCCTGTACTCAGCACTGGTGCGGCCGCACCTCAAATACTGTGTTCAGTTTTGGGCCCCTCACTACAAGAAGGACGTCGAGGTGCTGGAACGTGTCCAGAGAAGGGCAACGAGGCTGGTGAGGGGTCTGGAGAACAAGTCTTATGAGGAGCGGCTGAGGGAACTGGGGTTGTTTAGCCTGGAGAAAAGGAGGCTGAGGGGAGACCTCATTGCTCTCTACAACTACCCGAAAGGAGGTTGTAGCGAGGTGGGTGTCGGTCTCTTCTCCCAAGTAACTAGCGATAGGACGAGAGGAAATGGCCTCAAGTTGCGCCAGGGGAGGTTTAGATTGGGCGTGAGGAAAAATTTCTTTACTGAAAGAGTGGTTAAACATTAGAACAGGCTGCCCAGGTAAGTGGTTGAGTCACCATCCCTGGAAGTATTTAAAAGACGTGTAGAGGAGGCGCTTAGGGACATGGTTTAGTGGGCATGGTGTTGTTGGGTTGATGGTTGGACTCGATGACCTTAGAGGTCTTTTCCAACCTTAATGATCCTATGATTCTAAGACCACAGTTCCCTTTCTCCAGGTGTTGGGCATCACCAAGCCTTGTCTCTCACCTCTGGACCCCTCAAAGCCAAAATAGTCCCTTTCTGTCATGGAAGTGAGGGTTGCTGCAGAGCATGGTGCCAGCCACGGGCAAGCTGGGAGCAGATGGCAGCCTGGGGGACCCTGTGGTGCCTGGGCGATGCCTGCTGCAATGCTCTCCACCTTGGTCTGCTCCCCTGTCTCTCCATGGGCAGGCTGACCCCAGCTGGCTTTCAAGGGCCTGCCTTAGGACAGCACTATCGTCTCCCACAGTGTCCTCCACAGCTTCCCAAGGGGGTTTAGCATGTTCAAGGCTGTTAGCAGCACCTGAGCCAGTTGCTTATAGGTGACTGCAGTGTAGAGTAGTCTAATATTTCAGAAAGCCTGAGAATCTTACCTGCTTGTAGGTGAATTCACAGCAATGTATTTCACTTATACTCATTTCACCATGAATGGTGCTCTGAGACATCATGGTAATAAAAATATTATATCTGAGCCCTGTGGTTCCTTAATGTCCTGCACGTTAAAGCTGCAATGGTTCCCCTTCAGTTCTGCAATGACCCACAGTCCATCAGTAATTATTAAGACATATAGCGAAGCCTCATAAGATCACAAATAGTCAACCTTTTGCTGTTCCTTGTACCTATTTCTTCATTTTCTATCTCATTCAAGTATTTGTACCACCCAAAAAGAGGGGGAAAAAGGTCTATGCTGATACATCAGAACAGGTACAGCTACATCCCTTTTGCATACACATGATAAATTAGAGGGTGAAAGGTAATGGTAAATCAGGGTAGCAACATTCACTACTGCAAGGAGAGATTGGCTTTTGCAGGAGGGATGGGAAGGTGCATTTCTGCAACTGGAAGTGTATTTTGCATTTTGTACTAAACTGATCAAATTTATTCTATTTTCACTGGAAAAAAGACTTTCATTTCTAACGGAGTTTGCTGTGTGTCACTGTACTGTAGAGTTTTATTTTGCAAAGGGATTCAGTTCTGACAGGAAGCATTTTCTGCCCCTGCCACATCTGAGGCTGAGATTGAGATCTTGAGGGGAATCCTTGAAGGGTGGAATTGACACTGCCCTCAGATCACACACAAGATACTACATCAGACACGTTGTTTACTGTCATCTCCAATTTATCCTATGTGACACAGCACAAAACAACATGTACCACAAAAGAAAAATAAATGCATGAAACAAAGTACGTGATACACGTACAAAGTACGTGATACAGCAAATCTGTCAAGAACATCATATATAGGTATGTGTGTGTGCACATCCCCAAAAAACCACAAAGAGCATTCAAATGACTCGTTCAAAATAAATGCAAATCCCCAAGCCCCCAAAAAATCTGACAGAAGAAGGTCTTACCAGCTAAAAATGTATGTTCTGTGACTAAAAAGGATGAACTGACAATCTAGGTCAGGTTTTGCCACCCATGGGTGACTGCTCTCAGCCTTTCTGAACCTTTTTCTTCCCGATCCTTACACATCCTCATGCCACAACTTTAAAAAAATGCAGTGTGACTCTGGATCCCATACCTTTTGGTTAACTAAACAAGGGGCTTTGCCAGCCAAGGCTTTATAATACTGTATTTTTTATCAGATATTCATAGAGGAAAATACTCTGCAGTGGAGTCTGTATTCAGAAGGGAACATAAATCCCCAGAACACAGTCCCAACCCAGTCAAACTCTTTATGATCATGAGGGCACCCAAAAAAGATACAGAGTATGAACTTGAACAAGAGTGTATTATACAGATTAAAGGCACTAACTGTAATGAGCCCGACTGCAGAGCCTCTAGCATTTTATACTCTGTGCAGGGACTAAATAGGAAGATCTAAATGAAGTTACTGTATTGAGGTTAGCATAAATCACTGCTTCTAGGGACTGCTGCGTTCTTGTCATACTCCTCAGAGGATTAAAAGGAGCACCTCCCTACTAATTTCACTTCCCCTTGTAGACATCATATTTCTGTAACCATCATGGAGATCAGATGCCACCAGGTTGCAGCAAATGTAGTCCAGTATTTCTCTTTTTATTCGGTAAGAAAAGAAGGCAATCAAAATTTGTTTGGTAAGAAAGCTCAGCACTCAGCACCAAAGTGAATCGCTCAAGGTCAGTAGTGCCCCCATGGGTCAGTTAGAGACCAGCATTAAATGACCCCTCAAAACCCAGCTCCCTTCTCACAGGGAGTCAATCAGTTACAAAAGAAGGTTTCAAAGATGAAAAGTTAATGCAGAGAAACTGTTGAATCTCCAGAAACAGAACAACTGACTGCCTGTCCCCTCAGTACCTCACCAGCCCTCCAGCAGGAGGAAGGAGGAATGTGGGTTTCCATTTTATATGCTTTACATTTCATATAGGTGGAGAACATTTCTTCTCATCCATTCCGCCTCCCTATCAAGATGCAGAGTCAACAGACAGCAAAAGGAAGTTTACAGCATCAGTGTAGTATTGAAGTGTTTTATGCCCCAAAAGTAAGAAACTTTAGAATAAACTTTCTCTAAATGATCATAAAACACTCTACTCCAAACACACGTCCCTGTGTTAGCCGTATATACAGAGCCTCAATAGATTGTTTATTTTGGTGGGAATGTCTGACCATGTACAAAAATCAGAATTTTCTATTGAGTTTTGGTACACGTAGCTCTGTGTGTCTCAGAGTGGACCTCAATGCACCTGTAAGGGTCAAGGGTGATAAAGTTGTCAGAGATATGCTAGTAGCTCTCCAGCTGTTGTACTACACATACTAAAGGCAGGACTTGAGCGTTTAAGCTGACCTCAAAAGGGCTTACGTTCCTTAGACTCTGGTGAGGGGAAAAACTCTGTCAATCTGTTAACACCTTTAATATCCATAAAACAGGGTTGTCTTAGATGCACAGCTCAAGATGCTTCAGGAATGCAAATTGTAATAGCAAGAAAATCTAATTTTTTATGTCAAGATCACAAAAAAAGCCTAGAGCTAATCTCCCTCCCAGTTCAGGAAAGGAAATGCATCAGTCTTATTTAAGTGTGTCATATATATGTATGACAATCACTTAAAGATTCTGTCTATTTAAACATATTTTGCACATCTAAGTAGGCTGAGGATCAAAAGCCAGGTTCAAACCTATGCCATTTTGAACTTGAAGTGGTGAATAATGTATCTTCAGCTGGTGCTCTGACATACTTTTTCTGCTATTATAGATCTTCATCCAAATTTCCTATTGTATTTCTGGTACTTCCCCTTCCTGTCCTGAATGGATATCAGGCATGGAAAACAACATATCCAAAAAATTCAGTGGCTGGAAAAAGTTTAGGTTTAATACTCAGCCAAGGTTTATTTGCAGGATTAAAAAGGAAATTTCTTTTTTTTTTTTTTTTTAACTGCTTAGCTCAGCCCCAGTTATGGGACCTCAGAAAGAAGATAATGACAGGACAGCACTATAATATCAGCTGCCACATAATAATAATTTTCTATGCTCTCTAAGCAAGTTCAAGGAAACACCTAGCGTGGTTTTGTACACTAACTCAACATCCTATTTCATTATGGAATTTCTTTAAAGTGGTCTAATTATCCTTTAAAGGAAATACATAATTTTCCATTTTTCTTCATGGCCCAGGAGACGGTTCCCTGAAGAGAAAGATCTGAAATCTGTAGCTTTTTATATCATATCTAATTATATGAAATAGAAATCTGTCACCTGAGTAGGAGATGTCCGAAAGAACAAGCACATGGAAAAAATGTGGTATTTTTGCAATTTGAATTAAAGAAACAAAATATCTGGAAGGAAATTAGTTAGATGAAGTGTTAGATTAGATTCATGAAGTGTCTGTTTGATGCCCACTGAAAAGGAAACACCGCTTTCTTGTCAGGGATATCTTACACATTTCAGCCAGTATAACCAAACAATAATTAGCTTTCCATGGTCACTCACAAGAACAGAAAACAAAGAAACACAGCTTCAGAAGATAGATAGTTGCTGAATACTGTCATTCAACATTTTCTGTCTTTTAACACAAATGAAAACAAGCTTTTCACACCTTGGGGGGAAAAGTTTTGCTTTTAAAGGTAAAACACATAATTTATGATTAAAAAAAACCCCAAACCTTTAAAAATACAAAAGTTGTAGGATTCTAAGGCTATTTAACTAAAGATGATTGACGAAAACTGAAAAGCTATTGATTGTTGAACTTATTTTCTGATAAAAATATTCACAGTAAATTAAAAAATAAACACAAAAATAGTTTGAAAATTCCAGTGAAAAGTAGGTGGTACATCTCAACTCCAAGAGACACCAAGAATACAAAAAAATTGTTTCTTCAATATTTTGTTTTTGCAACCATAAGCATATTATTCCTTTGAAAAGCTATAGCGAGTGCCAAACCACAGATTTAATGCAAGAGCTCCACAGCAGAATGAATAATGAAAATAGCATCAGCCAAATTATTTAATGCCATCTGCTCTTTTTGCATCACTCCAACTGGGCAAAGAGCAAGGGAAGTCGCAGGATTTTCCTGGCTAGTGCAGAGCCAACACGGGCAGCTTCCTCTGCCCTTTCTGCGGCTGCCGGCATGCCCTGATGGAGCCAGAGCAAGGTTGTCTTTGAACGCTATGGGTGGAAAACGTAGGTTGGAGCTATCCTAATTGCCCAGTTAAGGACAGCTGTGCTGCACAGACTCGGGGAACTCATTTTAGCGCACCTTGTCACGTGCCCTTTTCCCATTAACCAGCACCTGGAATGCTTGCTTGAAAATTTGGCCCTGTAGTTTTGGCAAACCACAGGAAGCCCAAGATGACAGGTATTGGACAGGGTCTGGAGTGAGTGCTCCTTGGAGAACAGGTGGACTAACTCATGCCTTGCTTTTCTGACCAAGTTCTTTTTCCTATGTTAGAAGAAAATGAGCCTTTCCATAATTCCCTATCTTTTCTATTATCTCATCCTGCTGCTGAGCCCACAATAGCAGGTGACAGATTGTGTAGAGGGCTTTTAGAGATACTGTAGATGCTTATCTGCTGTAAATCACAGCTTCATTACCTCCAGTGGAATATGCTGAGCTATATCAGCCAAGGGTCTGACTCTGCATGCTGCACTTCAGAGCTGCAGTGTTGTCACCGTCTCTGCAGAGAAGCTACCGATTTTCGACTTGTAATTTAAATTAATGAAGAATGAATGTTATTATTTCTGCCACAGAAAAGGAGCTCCCCATACAGCAAGAAAAAATAATGATACTGAGCTTTCTTTTCAGCTGTAACTCTTCAATAGTTTTACAAAGGAAGAAAGTGGCATCATCCTGTTCCACAAATTAAGGCACAAAATGGGACATGTAACCAGCAGAGCTAGTGGCAGATCCAGGGACAGGCTCTCATAAAAGGAAAAAAAAAAAAAAAGATATCCACAAGGACTTAGCACAGATTAGAAACCTACAGAAAAACGATTCAGAAAACTCAAGAACTGGAGGCCTTATATCCAAATAAAGCAAAGTGATCAGAATGATCTGATGGCAAAAAGAGGGAAGAGTTTACACATTTCTAAACGTTTTCCAGTGGAGCAGGGGTGTCTTTTACTGTGATCTAACATCTTCCCTGCGTTTGTCAATCGGGATTCAACTGAAACTGAATAAACTACCCTTGCTTTTGACAAGGCTGCCCAGGACAAAAAAAAAATGCATATGAAATAAGCTCTATTACGAGTAAAGTGTAGCAGTCAAGAGCCAGCAGCACAGTGCCAGCACGCACATTTGTTCCAAGGCTGGACAAAGACCCATAAAAAGACCCCTAATGTAATTGCTGCAAAGAGTTACAACAGGTGGGGCCACTTCCAGTTTGGCACAACTTCAGGGGAGACTCACCTCAGCGCTGAACTTGACCCACCATTTCAAATCTGACGTGCGTTGCCAAACTCTCTACTCTGGTCCACGGGGCGAGATGCAGAACGCCAGCGAGGCCCTGGGCTGCAGAGGTCCCACGTGGCTGCACCTCCCCTGGGTTTGCTGCGCTCAGGGCCCTTAGCTCCTCTGAACATCCCATCCTGAGACAAGCCATGGCCCATTCAGAATTTCCCAGCTATCTCCAAAAAAGCCCTCAGTAATTTCTCATTTAATGGTCACGTGAGGTCTCAGTGTACTATGTGTAGATAAAAGTTAGGTTTTTGAATTTTAGGACTCTGTATACTTTTTTCTAACCTGAAAGGAAGCTATCTGGATTAAAATCTTCTTACTGTAGCTGCCAATGAAATATAATTAGTGTTATTAAAGTGTGCAGGTAGTCCTTGCAGATTTAGCCCTTTCCAGTGATGAATGACAACGTGTATTTATGGCTGCAAGAGAATTCTGAATAAAACTTCCATCATTTAACTGTCCAGTTAATAAGACAATCTATATGACCAAGACAAGGAAGTTTATCCCACTTAAAACAAACCAAAACCAAATCCAACCAAAAACCAAGAAGTATGTTGGTATAATGCTTAAAATGGCAATATGAGACTCTGTATTTGGTTTGTTAATAAAGATTTTTGTGACACTGCTTATCAGTTTATCTCATAATCGCTAGAGTGAAATGATTTACTAAAGCCTTTAAAATAATACCATAATCCTTATTTTGGTGGCTACATTACTGCACAAGTTCATACAGGGAGTTCATTTAGGAAGTTCCTAGCAGAGTCGGGAAGAGACTCTAGATATGCTGATTCCTTATCCTATGCTTAAACCTAGCAGCTTGTCTAAACTTCTCTAAACAAACCCTTGTCCAATCAATTCTCCAGCTCAATCTTCTAAAACCTTAAATAGTCTTTATGTTAAACACACCCAGAAATCAGGTGTCTTCAAACAGCTGTCCTCATATATTCACAGTAATGGGGTTGGTGCCAAAAAAAGGCAAACCAACCGGCACTGGCTGGATTACAGCTTTACCACGCGTCTCCTGGATCTTTGCACTTCACCTGACTCAGTTTTGAATAAAGTCTCATTTCTCTCCTCCTCTTCAGTTTCAGTTTGCTACTTCTGTTTTATGTTTTAGCCAAGCCTCCAAAATACAGCATTGAAGCCATCCACGTCCCCATTACCTGACTATATACCCACCAGTGCATTTGAATTGGGAATCTGAGCATTGCTTTGGCCCAATAAAACACACATCTATTGAAGTCTCAAACAGGAATTGTTTTTAAAAATGTGAGGACTCCAAGCACCAGCGTGTTTATCCATCTCTAATTGTAGCTCACCCTCCAGCGCACCGCACAAAAACAGAGATTCGCTAATTATCTTTTGGAGGTGAGCTTGGCTACTCCAGCTTTGATGCTCTGCTTTGCAATTAAATGTATTCCAGCAGCCACATGGGGGAGAAGGAAAAAATACAGCTTCCAGTTCTGCAATGACCTACTTACGGCATTAAAGCACTGAGGGGGAGTGGGAGGGCTGGGGGGGAGAGAGGTCTAACTACAGCTTAATGCAAGCTGACACTTATCTGTGCTTCAGACTACACAGCAATCAGTACCAGATATGACTTCACATGCTGCAGAAAATATTGGTAAGACAAGGAAAGTTAATGACAGGAAGAAATTAACACAATACCTTGGTTCTCAAAAGCTGCAGTAGTTTTAATATCCCAATCCTTTTCTGTCTGCTTTGCCTCGCCCCATACCGCAGTACTCCTAAAATTTGTGTTAAATTCACGATATTATTCAAGCTACGGGAATCACTGTATGGAGCAGTGTACAGTCACAGGCTCCCTGTCCCAGACGGCATGTCATCTAACTAGACAAGTACAGAGATGCTCATTCCTCCCTCTCCATGAATAAAGCAAGGCAAAGGAAGAGGATCTGATTTATTTAGCATCACTAAGCTAAGTCAATGCCTAAGCCACAGATTGACTCTAGATCTTCCCGTCCATTTTTTAAGCCCCCCAAACAACTTTTTTTTTTCCCCCTCTCAGATTGCCTTTAAGCTTTAAGGCAATAAACCAGAATCATTAGAGAAAGGTGTTGATCATGGGAACATTTTTGCATTCTGCCAGGGGTCCCAGAAGGCACTGGATTTTTAAGCACAGCATATATTTTGGGGTATGACTTCTGTTTTCAATATTCCACTATCCTGGTTTATGGCATAGACAATTTAATTCCTGGACCTCACGCTAACCACAGTGCTTATTGGTGATAGAGTCAAATGGAAGCCACGCTTAACAGTGCTATAGCTGGACTCTTCCAAAATGCCATACTTGCAGCGTGTGCAATGCCTATCATGTGATTAAATATCACAGCAAATGTTTTGAAAGCTTAACTGCAAGAGTTGAGCCAAACACATCAGTAAGCACTTAAAAAATCTTTTCATTCATTTGTAGCTTTTTTGTACAACAGAATACAAAGAGAAGGAAACCCTTTTAACTTATGCTGGAGTAAATTTAGAGTAACAGTTTGAGGACAATCAATCATCCACAATTTTTTAATTTTTTTTTTTTTTTTTGCTAGTGTCAGATGAAATATTAACATTCAGTCTTACATTACAAATATATGGGAAATATCATCAAATATAAATGTACAATGGCTACCTTGAAATACACCAGCTAGAAAAGCAAGAAAAGTGAAGGAGAATACTGTTTTTCTTCCTTTCAGCACCCACTCACATGAGGAGCAGCATCCAGCAGCACCATTTGCCCCAGCCAGAGGAGTTTCAGCCTGAATTGTTAGTTTCCTTCAGCACTCTAGCTCAGTAGCCGCATTGCTTGGAGGAATCATTCACATCTATGGAATTTACTAATCCTCTTCTACAGCCATCACAGAAATTGGCTGTTCTTCCTTTCCCCAACTATTTCTGAGTCACACTACCTAAGGCTGTGAGCTTGTCATATCTGATAACTGAGGCAGGGTCAGACACGGTCAGTACTTTAACAAGAGACAGCCAGAAAGAGGCGAGATGCTGTGGAGATGATGCCAGTTAATCAATGGACAGCAGATTACACTTTGCATGATTCTGCACGGAGCATTGTTCCTTCAGTAGGGTCAGCCGTGATATAATTGCCATGGAGCTGGAAACGAAGAGAAACACTGTTCCTACTTGAAATGACAGACAGAATATAATAATGTAATGAACAGCTCTAAGTTAGGCAAAATTGCTATGATCTATTGCAATGGATAAATTCCTGAATTAATGTCTTGCAAGAGAGTTGGCAAAAAAAAAATCTCCAGTCAAATCGCTGCTAAAATCCCATTGCTCAGTCAGAGGTTTCATTTAGCATCATGTCCACAGAGGTTTCACTTAGCATTGTGTCCATGCATCACTGCATTGTCACGGAGATGGAGCAGTTCTAATCTCAAATTTACTCAGCCTGCAGCATGGCATCGGATAAACAAGGACTTGCTGGAGTCAGGCAATTGCACCTATTTATAAATCTTTGTGCCACCAACATCCGGGCATTAAAATGAGCAAGCAATTGAGAACATGGGGCAAAAGGTAGTGTATTTGCTGGTTTCCTGAAGTGTGTCTCCCTTCTAGTAGCCCTCTGTAAATGTTAATACCACTGTTTTTCTATAGTTAAGAGTTTGGAGAGGAGGAAGTATGCCCTGCAGAGGAGGAATAGAATTTCCTTGTTGTTTCCTTGCTGCACACCCAAGATCCTGCCACAGGCTGTCTTACAACACATAGGTGTCTCTGTTTATCCATCAGTACTGTAAATTATGTACTTTGCCTCGCAGTGACATTAAGCCTCAACAGTTGTAAAAACTTTGCAACGCTTGGATGAAAAACATCATCTAAAGTACACTGTATAATTAATGTGACTGCACAGGCTTTTCCTTCTTTTTAAGCAGCTTCTTCAAAAGCATTCTGAGCATCTAAATCCTTTTTTCTTTTCATATCAAGATGATTGATTGCATATTTAAAAGTATTAATTGGTTCTATGATAAGGTTTTTTAAAAACCCTTACAGCTTCAAGATATCAGGAAGAAACATTGTAATTGCTCAAATAACTTAAAATGCTCATACATTTTCACCAGTCCTTAATACATTCACACAATAAAGACACCATTATAGGCAAGCTGTATGGTATTTATTTAGAAAAGGCTGCTTGTCAGTAATGGACTAATAATAAATAACTTGTAGAACATTGTGCACGAACTATAAAGAGCATTCAGAACAACTGATCTCATTCCTTGGTTTAATTATTCAGTTCTTTTTAGGCTTGAGCTACGTGTCTGGTATATTTGCTTCAGATCTCGAGAGGGTATTGACCAGGTTTTCTGAAGTCTTCTGCATTATTTATCTCTTCCTACCATAAGGGGTCTGATAGGCATACTGTTTCAATAATTAAATGTCAACAATTCATGCTGTTGGCCAAAACCCAGAGGACCTTAATAAATAAATAATAACATCTTGCATTTTTATAGTTTCTTTCATTCAAGGGTCTCAAAGTGCTCTGTGAATATTCATTAAGATCCCCCAATAGCCTTGTAAGGCAATTCAGAATTATCCTGCTCTCGTTTCTTCACAACGGGGAACCCCGGCACAGGGAGACAGATCAGCTAGTCCAAGGTCACGGCTCAAGCCAGCAGCCAAGGCGGGGGCAGAGCCCGTACCAACAAGCCCCTTCTGCCAGCTCCCCTCGACAGGCTTTGCGCTGACAGCAGCAGCAAGCAGATGTGACTCCGGGGACATCACTGGAGTCATAGCCATATAAAAGCAATGAAAATGGAGCAGAGCAAAGGGAAATCAGCATCTGCCCTACTCTTGATTTTTGTTTTAAACATGTTTTATTACCACGTTGCCAAACAAGATGAGGGAAAGCAATGCTGCGTGGTCCACCCGTCTGACACAGCACTGCCATTTCTCTGTTACTAACTGTGGTGCTGCAACCAGCAGTGATTTCAGTCAGAGCAAGGAAATATTTGATATCTTGTTTCCAATCTAATCCATCAAAATGTTCATTAAAAGTCATACAACTGTGCTTTATTCGCCTTTCTCCAGTCATTTTTGCTAACATCATTCTCCATGACCCCTTTTTCACTCCATACTGAGGAAAACAAGAATGATAATAATGATCTTACATTTCTATAGTGGCTTTCATCCTGCTGACATGTTGAGAGCAATGATGAGCACAGAAATAACATAAGAAGCTTTTCAGGCATCCTTTTCTGGAATTAGAACTGAGTTTCTGAGGAGAGAAAGGCTGAGTCTGAAAACTAAGCGCACACCACTCGCTCTGCTCAGTCAGGTAGTTTTCAGCCATTAATTCTACTTCCAGTCCTCCAAAGAGATGAGAAAATCCACACAGAGATGATCCCAACAACTAAGACAAACCTCCCATTAAGATTCTCACAACAACCAAGTTCAAAAAAGCTCCAGTACTGTGCTCCATTGCGGTTCATTTCTGGTTTGAACGCAATGCCTAGATAAATACAACGCCAGAACGCAATATATTTTTAGAGAAAGCAAGCAATATCCAAAAGTGCTTTCACTCAGAAATAGCACTTTAGGATCCCCGACTCTCCATTGATTGCCGAGAAATGTCCATGTTTTCCACCCCTTACACAAACCGTCACTGTATACATTATACACATATACCTGTATATAGCATATGTACATACTGTGTATATGCACACACACGAAGTACAGCCTCAGACTGGTAAGGTGTTTTAGACTGACTAAATTTGAGCACAAGTTAGCCCTTAACTTTTCACTAATTAGTACCATTTATCAGATGCTTGAATGTATATACCTGTTCCTGATGTGCCTTCCTGAAATTCTGCACCTGAATTTATGGCCGTTATTACAGCCAGGAATATTTACTAATTTTCAAGAACTACTGAGATTGGTTAACATTGCTGTAGATTTCACATCCATTTATTAAGGCACAAACCATCACTACCTTTTTTTTTTTTAATGATTTTCAAATAAATGGACCAATTTGCTCTGTTGATGATGAAGGTTAGGGGCTCTGATGAGAAAGAGACGACATGAAGCAGCTTTCACAGATGTTATCATGGGTCAAAACATACACATTGTCCTATCTGAACTTGACCAATGCTCATTGCCAGTAAGAAAAAGATAAGAGACTATTGAAATTTAAGAATATAAGAATACATTTAAGACTATATTTAAGTATTTAAGGATATATCATTGGATCAATAAAAATTAAATCAATTTTATACGTTGTGAAAATCAGTAAAAAATTAATGAAAAATAAGATATATAATGCTTTAATAATAGTAATTCACACCTTTCTCCTGCGGGTTCTTTTCTCCATGCCTGTGCTATTCCTCTGCTTCTTGAATCTCCCTTTCACCAAGCTTCATGTCTGCTTTCATTTCCCTTTACCCTGCAGAGCTATAGATTCGGAGCAATTTAGGGAAAGTACATGTTCTTTTAATTACCATATTTCTGTATCCACTGCATAGTTTCTAAGTCATCCTTCCCCACATTTTTCTCATTAAGTCATCCAACCCAGAAATTAACTTTATTGGTAGTTTTAGCTTCAGCTACGTAAGATACTGAGTTGTGGAATACAATCATGAAAAGACGGAAGACCATAAGAAGTCACTTGTTTGGCAGCGATGGTGGCAATGTGGTGGATGTCTAAAAACCTTTTTACCATTTGTACAACAACCAGTTGATTTATAAATTCATCGGACCTATTTCACCCATATGCATACATATGATTTGTGAGTGCCCTCTAACTGAATTTAGATTCGCCATGTGATACTGTGCCACAATAACGCCTCTTCTGTTGACCAGCTACAATTGTTTCTCAGTTTTCTATACAGTTTGAAAAAATGGTCCCATGACAGACCTTGCAACCTTGTATAAAACTAGCTCAAAGGGCAAAATGTTGTTGATATGGGTTGAAGTGACCATGAAAACAAGAGGGGACATATTCTGAAATTAATATCACTATCTAAATTTGGATTCATAAAGGACTTTTGAACTCATTCTCTAAAAGCCTAAGCGCATTTGGTCAAGGACCCACATCTTATTGTTTATATAAGATACTACTTCACTGAACGTCTTCTCCTTAGAAGACTACTTCACAGTGTCCTCAAAAACACGGAGTACAATTGAGTTCCACCATGATCAAGGCCGATAGGTACTTACGCTTTGTTGGACTATTACCTGAGATAGTTTCACATCACTTTATGTCTTCATGGAAATCTGTATGTGAGTGTGTGTGCGTGCGTGAGTGTGCATGCGTGTGTATGTGTGTCTAGCAAACATGTAAATGATTCATTTAGATAGACTTAAGCCTGCCTCAGAAGATTAGAATATTGTCTCAGGACAGCAAACTCCTTAATGCTGGATGCTTCAATACTACTACTGAAACATGTTTTTATTCACTTTTTATATTACTCAGAATACTCTCTGCTTTCTTTGTCACCTCCTCAAGATCCAGCAAGCAGTACAAGACAAATACAGTTAATTTTCAAAGCACGCACTATTGATCCCATGTCACTGCTCTATTAAAATGACATTTTGCGCTACGCAGAATGACTGATGCAGAAGTTATTTAACCTGACGGATGCTAAAGCAAGAAGGCAATAGTTGCTCACTGCATCATTACTTAATAGGTAACACTTTAGCTGGCTTTGGAAAGGCCACTCTCATATAAGGGGTGCTACTGAATTAACACTTTATTACACTTTCAGAATACATCATCCACCTTTAACATTCCCTCCCTCCCAGTAAAACTATCTTAAATCCAATCAAAGCAACAGTCACTGAAATACTGCTAAATTCTGTTCTTTGAATCAGATTAAGCTACTAAGCTGGCTCCAATAATATCTGTATTCTACAATCTGTTTTCTCAGTTCCCCTCTCAGTTTCTTTACTATAGACTTCTTCTAAAAAAAAAAAAGTCCCCCCCCAAAAACCCCCACAAACCCTGTATATGAAGTGAACAAGATTCTCAAATTTGACTCTTAAGATTTTTGCCTTTCGTGTGCAAAAACCTGTATCTACACAAGTCAAAAGTCTGTAGTTTGAGTCTACAGGTATCGTGTGATCCACGCAGGGAGATTCCACGCAGACTGAGTATGCAGAAGTAATAAGCTATTAAGCCGAGAAGACTCTCATTCCAGCCTTTAGAAAATTCAGATCTCTCTCTGTTGTCCTGTTCATTCCTCCCAATGCATAATCTGGAAACTCTTCTAAAGAGCTAAACAAAAATTCTAAATTAGGAGAAAAGTCTGATTAAACTTCGAGCTTTACACCATGCAAATAATTTCAGTGATGACAACAGCATTATTTGCATGAATGAGGAACTACTTACATAGGGCTTTTAATTCCTGCACTGTAATCCCAAGAAGCACCTACACAAGACAGGACGAAGCAGGGCACTTGGGGAACGCAGCAGTGCAGGCACATCACAGCAGCGCTTTGCAGAGCCTCATTAGTGCTGCAGAGAAACAGTTCATTCATATCTATTTCAGGTATCTCCCAGGTACTGCGTACGGATATGCCTTCAACCACAGCCAAAGCCCATTGCAAAAAAGAGCTAATTGCTAATCCCAATTATTTTTTTAATTGAAAAAGCTTGAGTCACTCAGGGTATGTCCACAGAGATTTTTTGCAGACAGATGGGAAACTCGTTTGCCCAGGCTTTGGGCTGCCTGCGTGTAGCCTAGCTTCATCCAAGAGCCACAGAGACACAATTAACATGACCCTGTGCTTAAGCTAATCAAGTTCTGCCAAGAACTTTCCTCATGCAACATGTTGTCAGCCTACATGAAGACTTATGGCTTCACTTCTGCTATTTTCTTCTGCTCTAGAAAGGTGTAAAAATGAGCAGAGAAACTGGATTCTAGCAGCATGTGAACTTTTCAGTAACTAAGTTGATCTTCATCTTCCCTTGGACAAAAGCATAGGGCAGACCAGGTAAACAAGCACTGACGAGAGTGAAGGGTAAAGAAAGCACGAATGGCAACGTTGCTGCATGGATGACAGATCTACACGCAGGTGTACGCAGGCAGTCCATTTTGTCCTACTCTGGCAAGCAGAGGCCACAGCTGTGGCATGCTGCTGGAAAGTCTATCTCCTGCCATCGGTAGAGAAGACTGTTTCCTTTTTTTCTCTGCCATGCAAGAAATAGACTGAGTTTGTAAAAAAGATTTGCATCATAAAGTCATGGAAAACTCTTGTCTCCGGCAGAGCATGGAAAACAAGCTGTCACTGACAGGGTATATCAGTTTATTTAGGTCATTTATGGGAGAGCTTATCACCTGTTGACTGCTTTATAAGGAGAGATGGGTCATCAGTGCTAGGCCACCTATCTCCGACAGCCCTGCTGCTGGAGCCAATTTTTTTTACTTGCCAGTGTAAATCTGATGAGATAGGTAGCATGAGGACTTCTGTTTGTACCTGGGTGCAGCCAAGGAGCAATATTAAGCATGAGAAGCAGAGGTTTAAAGTCAGCAGTGTGGCTTTACTGGCTTTTTTGATAGCAAGTCAAACAGACCAGATGAATCTTCCCAGGGACCTGATCAGTAGCAGCAAAATATTTCTAATGCAAACAACTGCATATTAATAGCCACTCTATGGTGAGGATCCCACGTGATAAATACACCCACAGGAATCCAAGGCTCGTGCTGGTAATCTTAAAAGTTCCCAGAGGTCTGATTATTTTGAAGCGATGTTGCAAGCCTTGTCAAGAGTCATTGCTTAATCAATCTCTGCAGAATCATCAGGCTAACCGGCCTTTCACTGACAGGGTAACCAGCACCATCCTGTGAGCTTTACTTCTGCACAACTGTCCTATGTTAACGGAGCCAATAAAGCATAATTGGCCATTATCAGTTCAATACCACCAGTCATTCAAATTGACAAGGTTTGCTAAGATGGAAGGAAACAAGACAGGGATATATCCCCTGAGGAAATATCCTTGATTTGGTCATTTCTCTCCTAATGTACAGCTTTACTACATATTTCTTTGCTTAGTAGCACCCCTTGATTCATAACAGCCTATTTTACTAACTGATCATATTCTCCGATTTATTTTTGTAAGGCAAGAAGGCAGCATTCCGGTTGTCTATTCTGACCTTTCACATAACCCAGGCCAGAGAACACCAACCAATTTCTCTTAAGTTAAGCCTAAAACATCTGCTTGAACCGTAACACACTTTTACACAGATTCCCAGTCTTGGAATCACCTGTATCAATTTTTCTTTGCCTTATAATGAAGAAAAACATGTATAAAAGGGGTAGGTATTACTGAATTGAAGACTTACAAGTGACGAAGAATCTACTACTTCCCTAAGTTGCTACAGAGATTAATTACCCATAATGTAATTTTTTTTTCATATTAAACTCAGCATCAAATCCTCTGATCTAACAGAATAAAAAATATGGAGAACAAAACCCTATGTAGTATCAGAAGTTTGTTTTCCATGTTGTTTTTTCTAGAAAATAAT
>NW_008825614.1:7769476-7776506 GCF_000699105.1 Pygoscelis adeliae
AGCTTCTTTAATATCCCACTGTAAGGCATGTTCCCCAAGCCTCGCCTCACTCTCATACCTTTTTTCCCAAGCCTTTTCCAAATTCGTGGCAGCTTTTTTGAAGAGACATAAAAAACACAGCTTAGAAATGGCTTGCAGAGTCATAAGACCAGGCAGTTGTATGTCATTATAGGATCCAGCAGAAGATGGTTTTTATTAGCCCAGAGCTAAAATTATTAGTGAAATTGCATTTGTTTGTAACAAAGGAACCCTATAACCTTTAATGGAGATCTCTGATAGAAATGCTCCTGGAATTAACTTAATTGGGGAAAATCAGCAACAATTTAAGGGAAAGCGAAAGTTTTGCAAAGTCGCACCAAGCACTGCTACTTCAGTGCTCTCAACACTAGGAAGGAGCTAGCACACTGAAAAACGTGCAATCAAGCAAATGTCTCGCTCTTAGCTTTTCCCCAGGCTCCATGCACTTAACGTGATAGCAGATCCTGCTCACCCTCATGTTCTGGACTGCAACCAGGATTTAAAGCACCATGGCTCAGAGTGGTAGTAACTAAGGCTCTAGTTACATTGTGATAGCGACAAGGTGGCAAAGGAAAAAACAAGGGGACACGGTAATTCTTCATTATAACAACTGTTTAAAATTCTGTGCTTTTTTCCCCCCTAAATTCTCTGAACTAAATCTGCTGATGGACTATGGCAAGCTGTTATGGCCCAGGACACACCACGATGTCGGCTACCATTGTATAATTGCACTAAAAGTTAAGCTTTTGCTAAAAAGAGAGAAAAAAAAAAAAAGATTTTATAAAGTCTCAACATCAGGAAATAGTTGAGAACATGTCTAGAGAAAAAAAATCAATGATGCGGTGCAACCTACCTGAGTCTGCAGAGACCCTGAACTAACAAATCTCATGGCAATATTTAACCCAGGACCTATTGATCTGGAAGAATTTCATCAGCACCATCTTTTTCCCTCCTGTCTAATCAAAGCGTTCTCTACCCCCACAACACTGCTACCCTCACTGGATGACAACAGGACTGTCAGGATGCCATAGGAAGCATCATGTTATACTGCACTAAACATTTTGGATAGTTTTCAGATAACTATGCCCAATACACTAAACAGCATCTCCATGAGCCTTACGTCATGTAACGTAGAACTGCATTTTTGTTTTATCAGCAATGATTCCTCTATTATTAAGATGTAAAGTCTACAGTGATAACCGCAGATATAATCTTAGTTATTCTGCTGCAAGCGTTTTGCTCTATTAAGAATGCAGTTTCCAGTAGTCTTGCTTTTGGACAACATTGTATCTGAGCACGTGCAAATTGGATTCAACATTAGAGACAATGCAGACTAGTATAAAAAGGACTTCCTATGTCAAAAGAGCCATGGAATTACTATGTAACTGCTTTGTAACCAAGAAAATACAACTGGGAGTAGCTTATTAGTGCTGGTTATAAAAATCTCCAGGGTTTTGAGGGGTTTTTTTTGTAAGGGGCGGTGGAGGGAAGAACATGAAAGAAACTGAGGTTTCCCAGGTGGCAGAGCAAACCTGTCTGCCTTAAGACCTCAGAAATAATGTTACAATGTTTAAATGGTAGGAGAAGCTAGATGAATAATTTAGGACGTGAAGCACAAGCAGACTTCCCGTACTCTCAGTGCCACCTTCTCAGAATGCAGTTCGGGGCTCCTTGCTCAGGCAGGATGATCACTGCAACAACTGCAGCACCAGACTCACAATTTGGACCATCAGTAAAAAGATGACCTCATTTGCACTCACTGTTACTCTTGTTTTGCTAACAGTAGAGCAGTGCTATTCCTTAGGTGGAAATTACTCTCCCAGAGAGACGTTTGTGTATCAACAACAAATTATTATATTTACTTCTTTGTGATGTATTTGGCTATACAGAAAAGAATTTTATTTTACACGTGTATCTATATAATGAAAACATTTTGTATGTTTTTATGTTGCAGCATGCCATTCAGCATTATTTTCTTTGAGGCTATAAAATTTCAGTGTTGGATTTTAGGTTTTTGGGGAAGTTTGATGGATACCGTCAAGTAAGCATTTCACTAGTCCATTATTTTCTCTGCATTTAAGTGTGTACTGTATATGGAAAGAAATTCCCTTCTAAGGCATCGCACCAGTATTTGCAGTTCTCCCTGCATACATGGGGGAAAAAATCGTTAGCAGCTTTTCAGATACAGAAGTAGAATGTTGGCATCTCCATTCTTTGCTCATATTTGAAGTGATAACTTCACCCTAAACACATGCTTGAGAAGTATAATTCCTCTAGGAATTACTCCCCAGTCGAGAGTGGTGTCTTTGAAGACTAACCCTCTCTTTCACCTTTACACACCTGTATGATAAAAAAGGACGATCAATACAAATTGTGATCTCCAAGGTCTAATGCCCTCAACTAATCTACAGAAGGCAACTACAAATTCATTTTCTATGTATTGTACCTAGAAGTGTTTTGCTGTGTGGTGTCTTGCATGGCTAATTTGATCTACCCAGGTATGGATGAAGCACCCATCATGATACCAGAGCGTTATCATCACTTTCCCTTTTAATTTAGATGCAGTCACTCCTGATCATCTCTGTATGCACACTGAAAGCCTGAGGAACTGCAGGGGATGTTTCTCCATCCTCCCTTCCTGCTCAGAGATGCAGCACGTGCTCTCTGGGGTGGGGAGACAGAGCAGTGCCTGGCGTCCTGCTGAGCTCCCCTTTGCCAGCAGTTGGGCTCCTTTAACAGTGTTTAACTTGCTGAATGTATACATTTCTCATGCAAAACATCAAGGAGGTAGCTTCAGGTCAGTGATCACAATTGGTGAGGAAACCCAGCCCAGAGCTCCTCACCTTTCCACAGGATCTGAGAGGCTACACCACCCTGCTCTGCAAGAAAATGAATATACATTGAATATGCTCACAAATGCCATGAATTTCTCCATCAAACCAACCTCTGGCTTGATTGTTCCAGCAATTTAAACACCAGGGGATTAGGCTCTGCATAAGCTGCCAAGCCGGAGGGAAGCAGGGTGATAGCATGGCATGGCAGCCCAGCGCCCTGGCCCAGGACTCACTCCACCAGGAGATGAGCTGTCAGACTGCCGCCGAACCACCTCGCTGCCAGTGGCCACGCAGGACTGCAGCAAAGGGATCCTGTCAATGGGAACTTCCAAATTAATCTTCATAGAAAATGACTGTCATTGCTGACACAGATGGCCTTTCCTCTCGGCTGCGCCAGCAGCTCTGCATGGGCAAGGATGCCCTACGCATAAATGATCTTGGAGGTGAAAAGAGCTGCTGTCATGTTCCTGGCCCTTTCAAGAGATGGTGATGGAAAGGAGGAGAGGAGAGGAGAAAAAGACAATCGCCCCTTCTGGCAGTGGGAGCAGAGCTGTCCATGTAAAGGCAAAGGGAGAAGGGCTGGGGAGGGGGTTGCTGTCATGCAGAAGCTGGGGATGCAACAGAGATGAAGACATCAGATAGCATATACCAAATGATAAAGGAAGATCCAGTGCAAACTTAAACTTAAACAGACTAAATGCCAAAACCAAAAGGCCGCAAGAGAAACAGGAGTGTTTCTGTAACTAACAACATCCATCACTAAAATGCTGGTGTTTCCCAGTCTCCCCCCGTGGGACGAGGCCTGCAGCAGAGGGGCAGCATGAAGAGGTGGCGCAGCCACCAGGCAGGGGACACCCACCTCTGCACAGTTTTGCTGTTGCAGTTCAAAGCACTAACGCAGTGGCTACCAGCACTTCAGCCCAGCTCCATAGAGACGGCCACGGCACGGCAGACAACCCCGCATGGAAATAAATACTGAAGGCCTTCTGCGACTCCTTCGTATACTGCCGTTTTGCTGTGTTCTCAGTAGTGGTAAAGCAGGGGCAGAACATAACCGTGCAGACATAAACACACTACCTTAATTTCTTTCAGAAATTAAACTCTCTGTTTCTCTTTCCACTCCTTACTCCCCCACTCAGGAGTGAGCGAGCATTTGTTAAGTTTGGCTTTGAACACAGGAAAACATTGGTTTGTAATAACCCTCCTAATTTGCTTTTCTTGGCAAGCACCCTACGCCAGCCGTCCCCCGTTCTGTTGTTAGGGGATGACTGAAGTTAAGAAAACACACACACAAAGTCTCCAGTAATTATACACGCGGTACCTGCTTTTTAATGCACTGCAGTGTAATTACCTTTTTGTCAGCTCAACTTCATTCTGTGCAGAACAGCTGAAATCCCTAATTACCGACTGCAGCAGCAAAAGTCTCCAATTTGCTCCCGAGGAAGCAGTATCATTAACCCAACTCATTATATGCCGCTTGTCAGGTGAGGGCTATGGAAATTTCACCAGCATTTATAGGTTTCCTTCTATGGAAGAGTAAACACCACAGTCTGGATAAAATACTGAAAAAAACCCACTCCCCAAGGGCAAAACCCAACAAGCCGACGCAGGCAAGAATCTCACCAAAGCCAAACTGGGCGTGAAAGACTTGCCAACGGATTTCAGGGTTTAGCCCTAAATAATGAGAAGTGCCATTTTCTTTATCAGCAAGGGTCAGAGTTTGGAATTGCACTTATCAGATGGGGCACCCAAAGGTCCAGGCCCATCGGGGGCATAATTTCGGCTTTGGCCCAAATTGTAGCATAGCTCTATGCAGTTTAAGAGCGGCTCCCACGAGCTGCCAGAGTGCCCTGAGCAGAGAACGTGCTGGTGGTCAAAAAGCATGCAACTTCCCATAGCCAGCTGGGTGCCCAGAGAAAAATCTCAGCCAGATTTGAATTTATATATTTATATTCTGTCCAAGGAACATCCTCTGCAAGAAGCTGAGGAAAGAAAATACATGCAGTATAAACTAAGTGCTATAACAACTTGACTGAAAGCTAAGGTTTTAAACTAGCTCATTGCTACCTACTCAGAGCTATGCTTCTTTGTGTTTCTCTGTGCTTACCTTCTCTATCTTCCTAAGAAAAGAACAGTTTTCAGTGCGTATTTGCACAGGACCCTGTGCATTGGACACTTCCATAAAACAAATTGCTTTGTTGTAGCTAATGTCAAACTTTTAATAGAAAGAAATTGAGATGATAGCTCAAAGTAATGGGTGAATTTCAGAGGGACAAATATCTTACAATTTTTCCCATGGGGTATTTACTTTAGGGAAAAAAAAGTGCTTTAAATGTAGCTATTTCATATTTTAGCAAATATCTAAAGTTTCCGAGAAAGTGGCTTGCAGAACAACAATTTTTAGTCAATGCAAGAAAATATTTTGCAGAACACAAATTTTGAATGAAAGTATCTGAACCATAAAATTGATTAAAAGCTGTGTAGAGCTTTTCAGATGAAACATGGGCAGGAACTCATAATAGAGATAACTAATAGGACTTCACTGATTAAAAATTGGGCATTAAGAAACACGTGGACTGCAGGCATCAACGCTATAGTGCAGCTAGCTGTATTTATTCGGGTACCATCACCAGTTTGTCTCTCTAGAAGTCCATGTGTACTTTGTGAATTGGTGAGTCTCAGATCTATGGATTTCCCTTGCAAACAGTAAGGAATATATCACTATAATAGCCAGGGATTAGGTTACTGTTCTTTAGTTTTTACAGTCTTGCCTCATGCTGTTGAATAGCAAGTGCATTTCAGAAGCCAGTACATGGATTCGGATATGACACACACAGATGCTGAGCATTCAAAGGATTCCTGAATTTACTGTGCAGAAGTTCTAAGCAAACTTAAAGCCTTTGTGAGTCAACCATTTCTCTGCCATGAACTCTACCGTAACATCAGCCTGTTAGACATCTACAGAAGGTGATAGTAATAAATTATTTTTTATGTGAACATACCCACTTTCTCCCCTCTTTCCAGAAACTACATGGTGAGATAAAGCAAATGACAAAATTTTAGCAACTTTTGAGCAGATTTAATGAAGGAAACTCCATTTTATTGCAGACAGACTGTCCTATTTAATCTCCCACTCACAGTTTTCCTTCTCACTGCATTTTTGTGCAATTAAAAAAAGACAAACTGGAATGCCAATTAAATGCCTTTTGAAATGACAGCCACCCTTTCTGACACCTGTTAGAAAATGCATGAACTGACACATTTGCAAACTAATTTCAGTGTTTCTGCAGTGGCCCCGATTGCCTTGCTTTCTAGGCTGCTGCATTTTATGCCTCAGGAAAGCAGAGAACATCAGCTGCTCTCACAACCTCTGCATCGCAGTAATGTGGGGCAAGAGAAAGGAGAGGGGTTTCCTAAAGCAGGTGCTGAGGCAAGAAAGAGCTGTGGACTTTAGGTTTTCAGTGTCTCGGAGAGAGAGAAGAGACAGTCTCTTTGTCTCCTGATGTTTCAGGGGCCGTTTGTTATTCTTTTGCATTGATCTACCCCAGATGGAAACTCCTCAGGAACCATGATCCAGCTGCCCTCTGCCAACCCTCTCACTGCTCTCACCATCCTCAGACCCAAAGAAGCCCTCTTAGTCTTCCTCCTCCCCATGTGGCATCCCTTCTGCACTGAGCTGTCTCCTTGGAGAGGAGACACTTTAAGCCACATGGTAGTGGGAAAGATGATGAGTTTCCTCTCTGAATAGTCAGTTACTGGATGTATCTGAGGTTTCAGGGTAAGATAAACCCAAGATAAAGCCAGACGCTCCTGGAAACAATCCTATTATGCTTCTCTGAGGAAATGTTCGGTTAATGGGCTCCACAAGCTTATAACAAGACTTCTGAAGTTTGAGCCGGGTGGTAGCTCTAGGGATGTATTATTCAGCCATTTGGAGAAGGACAGAGGTTGGATATAAGCAGGCCCTTTCTCTTGTGGCACAAATTACAATTATACCAGCAATGATGATAAACAAGGAGAGACCATGCCATGGCCTGGAGGCACAGTACTTGCACATCACATTGCATCACTCAGAGTGGTTATTTCCAATTTGAAACTCTCCCCGAGTCTCTCTCTCTGCATAGCCACACAAATGAAGGCACAGGCACAGGAGGGCCTGGGGATGTAGGCAGGAATAA
>NW_008825614.1:7776528-7783127 GCF_000699105.1 Pygoscelis adeliae
AGGGGGGGCAAAAAGGGGCTGCCTTCCCAGCATGGCTCTAGCCAGCACCAAAGGAAAAGCTGTGAAACTGCAACCTTATACAAAACAGCCAGTGGAGAAACTCCAAGGCCACGGTGCCATGATTGGGGTGTTCCTGCAGCACCGCTGCTCCTTGATGTCCTCCTCCCAGCATCGCCCACCACCTCCACCCACAGTCCTGCCAAGGCAGACCACTCTGGGGCTCTGCTCTGAACCCAACCATTAAACTGATCTGGGTTAAAGGAAAAATACACAGGGAAGGAGAAGGAAAAGCCTTAGGAGGGAATGGAAGGGTAACCAGCATCATGATGCTGTTCAAAGTGAAGGCTGGCAAGCAGCAGGGTCAGGTCTTGCTGTGGCAGCAGGGTGGGAACGAAAGGAAAGCTGGGGAAACCCAAAGCCTGAGTGGCTGCCAGAGCCCCTGCTTTGCAGACAGAGTCTGCTAGATAAATCATCCCCTGAACTATCCAAATCTTGCCAGCCAATTTAAAATAAGGTGTTAAAAGTTTGCTGACTTAATAATTCACTCTTTCTGCAATTCTGTTCACTGTTCCCCAGCACCCATTTCATGCTTTTCGCCCGCCTCTGCTGGTGGAGGCTTTGTGCAGCTACTTCCACCTCTGCAAAGTGAGTGGAAGCATTAATAAGTCATCAGTAAGGAATCAGACTCGGTACAAAGAAAACACTGCTTCTTCTGTAGTAACCACTCACAAACCAGGTCCTACACCAGCTTAATTATGCCAGCACTGACACTGCTAAAAGGCATAATCATATCTTCTTAACAGGCTGTTTTTCTTCTGTGCTCTTTTTCTTCCCTTATGCTCTGTTTTCTCTTCACTCTTACTAAAATCAATGGATATTTTCGTAAGAATCACACCAAGAATTATTTTATTTCCTTGCATTTTTCATCCACAAGTGTTAGGAAAGAATTTCTCACCTTTCTAAGCACTGCTTGGCAGCATTCAAAGATTATTGCATCTAGTGGAAGTACCAATTACAATCTGTTTTGCTTTCTAAATATGCAGGTTCTTTAGTTTTTGCCTGATTTGAACATCAGTAAAACTGATGGGACATTGTTCTTTCACCTTGCAGAAAGGAATTGAGATTGATTTTTTACCCTGTTCTTCACCAAGACGAAACAGAGCTTGAAACATTTTCCATGGAAGACAAGAAACACAAGGTGGGAGGAAGGGAAGAGGGCAGCAGGGACAGGAGCAAAAGCCAGATTAAAAGAAAGGGAAGGAGGTGGGAAGCTAAGACATTCCCATTTGACAAGTTCTTGTTGACTTTAACCGCAGCTGAACTTGTTATTTTGGTGTAGGTTTCATATGTTTCACCTGCTGGAGTCATCACTTTCTGTGTATATACATGCTAACAGGGCCTAAAAGAAGTTGAGCTTATAGTCAAAAGAATAGGGATGAGTGGTGGAAAATTAGAGTTCAGGTCCTTCTGCTCACAGCATCCTACACAAGGGGCTTGATAGCCAGGCTACAAATTCAGTCGCTCTTATGTTGGCGCAATGCCAACATAATATAATAAACACAGATTGTGGCAGCTCCAACCTGAAAGGCTGAGAGCGCCATCATGAAACCATCAATAATTGAGGGCATTTGCTTGTGAAGTGGCAGCCTGCTGAAACAGGCGGAGGACCTGAGGGGTTGCACATCTCAGATGAACATTCGGGTCCTTAAAATATTACCTCTTCCAGAATCAGTCTCTCTTTAAAAATAGGGATTTCATTTTGCACTCAGTGAATTTTTTCAGTGAAAGACTCCTTGAAATTGGTACATGCCTGAGTAGAGTTCTGACTAAGGAGCAAAAAACTAGCCCAAGAAATTATTCTTAAAATAAAGCTAAATTTGAGGCACATATACACACAGCTGTTTGCTTAGGAATATGAAGCATTGTGCCATGTCTTTGCATCTGAACCAAAAAAACCCCCCACCCCAACAAAACCCACACTCACATAGTGGTTCTCTGTATTCCTTGCTTTTGTATTTTTTTAGTTTTTGCTAGCCTTTCTTGCTGCCAATCAGATTTTCTGAAAATAGATGTTTATGTTGGTGGCATATGCTGTTCTCCCGCTGCATCCAATAGTTAAGCTACGCTGCACATCTGCTTAGTCCTGTCAGCTCATATCATGGCATCACTCCATCTTCAACCACCTGCAGCTGCAATACTGCTGATCAAGCAGCCTGACTTTGTCTTTCCTAGGTAGATCTCTGAGGCAGAATTTGCCTCTGTATTTGTGTTTGAACAGAACCCAGCACAAGTTCACCCATTTAAGTCCCCAAACTGCATGCACGTAAAAATCTCCCAAAATCTGAAAATATGAAACACAGAAAAATATTCCACATGATTTTTTTTAAATTAGGAAGTTAAAACCTATTTTTCCTGCTGTAGGCAGAGCCTTAAAAGCTCTAACCTGAACTAGTTCGCATACTGACCTGTGTGCTACACACTAGTCCAAAGCAGAAGTAATTTCAGAGAAGAGAAATAAAACTATACCAAAACAAAAGCTCACATACAGTTCTTGACATTCTACATTAATGACCCATGCTAGTCAAAACCAACCAAAATAGTTCATAGTCCTTGACTGTAAGCCTTCAGCCTGCACTGACAGCTAGGATTGCTTAAAAAGTCATCTGCAAACCCTTTGGCATTGTCAATTTATTCTGTAAACCTTTGATGTTTAGGACATATCAACCCAGTAGGCAGGCCAGTTGAACTTCAGGATATCAGGGTGACCCCACAGGTCCCTGATACCTCAATTTCTGCCAAGTTTGGAACGTACTTGCTGAAGCACAGGCAGACCTGCAGCATCTATGCTATGACTCCTCGTTGCGCTTAGGCGCCTTGACATGCATTTCCCTCTCCAGGAGGGAAGACAAGCCTAGACCAAGAGACCTGTGATCCACAGAGCAATTTGTAGGGGAGCCACTGCTTTGCAAAGGAACCAGGTCAGTAGGTGATGAAAATTGCAATTACAAGAGCTTGTTTGAACCTGTACATGTTTAAAGGGGGCTTTACCTCAGCCTGACAGGCTGCCTGTGGTTGTCTTGGTGCACATTTTTCATTTAAGTGTTCAACATAGGTAGGGATCGAATATGCTGTATACATGCTTTTGTACATAACACCACCACAACACAGTTATGAACCACTGATGGGTAGCAGACAAGCAGCTAAGAGCAGACTTATTTTGTAGCATTTTGTATTTTGTTATTGAGGCAAATATGACCATTACTGAAGCAAACAAAATAACATACTTTTGTTTCCATAAGATGCATCCTGGGGTCATTATTCACTACCATGATTAACATTCATTTTCGTTCACATACAAGAGACAGTGGTGACTAATTTATTACCAAAGTTCATTGCTTCAAGAAAGAACATTTTATGATTGATGCTGGACACCCTGTACTACAGTCCTGTCATAGAAAATTAGTATCTAGCATCCTTATGAAAGACCTGTCTGCCGGTGGTAGTGTCATCATTTTTGAAAAGTATTGTTGTTGTAATATAACCACGATCAAGATTTGAATGCACTAGATGTTGTACAGAGTAACAGCTAGTCCTTTCCCTAACGCATTTTGATTATTACAAAAAATAGACAGACAAAGTGCGGGAAAAGGAAGTGTTAGCTGAGCAAAGTAGCAAACACAGTATAAAAGGACCTAGAAAATAAAATGTCTTTAGGTCCTTTACTATAAACAATATATGACTGAGGTTATTGAAAGAAACCTAAGGCAGAGAAGAAAAATTAATCACATCTTCAAAGTTCCATTTCTGCTTTTTAATCAGAAGTTCATTATTTCTACAAAATTTCTACAAAATTCCCAGCTTTAAATGGAGGGTTGGTCCTGATGACTGCCAGAGATCCCTTCCTGTTTAAATTATTCTATGGTGCTGTAACTCCATTGATGACTAACGAGGGATCTCCCCACCAATCAAGAATAAAAGTAACTGTATAGAGAAAAAAAGAAAAGAAAATTGTTTCACACCATCTCTCGTCTCAGGGATTGTTTTTGAACAGCATGCCTAACCACAACAAAAGGACATGGCCATATACTTAGCATCTTTCCTACAGCACTCAGATAGAATATAAAGAAAGCATGACAAAGGACAGAAAAGCAGCACTTAACAAATCTCCATCAAAATCATGTAGACAGATTGACAACAGAGACTTAGCAAAATAAATACATCCAATAACAGCCTGCAACTTTACAATGCTGTCCACTCTTACAGCACCATTTCGCAGGAATAATCTTTGCTAAAAGGGACTCCAGCTTCAGTCTGGGCAATCCTGAACATCTCAGCGCTAAGGCTGCACAGATTGATCATCTTAGAGGCATTCTGACCTCCTCGGCCGACCTCCTGCACCACACAGGCCACAGGTTTCAACCAACCAATTTTTGGACCTGGCCCCACGACCCGCAGTTGAGCTGGGAGGTGTCACCCAGAGCGCCAGCCGGCACTTCTCAGCGAGGAGGGCAGGCTACACCTTGCAGGATCAGCCCTTTTTGATGTGAAAGCCATAAGGCGCATTTAATTCCAGCAGCAGCAAGTGCAACACAGCTGTGCCATGTAAAATACCAGCATGATTAAACGATGTGGAGGAGAGGTAATTACTCATTGCTGGGTCACTGGAGAAGAATGTCTTATATACTCACGAGGAACGCAGGGAGAGCAGGATGCATACGTAAGCAGCCTGACAAAAATGTACTGACATTTCACAGACACAAACCTGGATCCACTTGGATTTCCACCTTCCCTCCACCGACAAAATGCAATCTAGATGCAGAGGAAAAATAACTCTCCCTCCCACCTCGCCAGTAGCTTTATTATACCTAGAGCAGCACTTATCCTGCATGTTCAGTCTCATTAGCTTCAGTAGGGCTCTTCTTACTGCAAGATCAAAGGAGTCTTTTCCTGGAGGGTTTGTGCCATTGATAATTTGGGTATCTGCAGTAAACTTAATCTATCTGTGCTACACCATAGAGATTTGAGGCAGGGGAAGATTAAAGTGATTTGCCTAAGACAACAGATGCAGTTTGAAGAAATTGAACGCCGGTTTCCACAAAGCCCAAGCTTAAAAAGAAGAAGTCTCTTCACACATTAGAAGCCCACAAATACACATTTGGAGAATTAGGATTTTGCTATTGCTATATTGGATATCTAAAGGGGAAGGATTTGGAAATAGGCTTATGTTTGTCTTTTTGCCACTTTTTTACCCTTTTCTTCTTCCCTAGCGCATCTTAATTTTGACTATGAAAGGCCCAATCAAATAGGTCACGCAAGTCTTTTGCATACGTATCTTATCAGCAGACAACAGCTCTGGGAGAATGCTTTTCCAACACGCTCGGCCATGCTAAAAATACTGAATAAACACTTGCCACTTTTTACAGTTATTTCAGAACACGCCACTCCGAGAGGAGGTTCAGATGGCCATTGCCTTCCATTGTGGTCCAGCTCTGGCTGTGACCTCAGTGCACCAGCTCCCCTGCAAAATGAGAGGGGTGACTGAGCAGGCAGACGTGGCCGTAAAGGGTGGCATTGGGAAAGGCATGCAGCATGCACCTTGGACACGGGGATAAATAATGAGGTTCCTCTGGAAAGCACTTGTAGGTGTTCCATTTCTTCAGAAGGTTTAAGAGAGAGATATAGGTGTGACAGCGAACATCCCTTTGGCTTTGATAATGACATTACGCACAGCTAGCCTGTTCCTTGGCTTGTTAAATTCGAAGTTTCCTGTGGGTAAGAAATGAACATTACTTTGTCACTGTTTCCAGGGCTTTCTGCCATGTTAATCTGATTATCTGTGACAGTTTCTGTCAGTTTGTTAGCAAAGATCCAATTATTCTGCTTGGCTTTTAAGTTCTCACATATTTCTGGCTACGGGCCTGATTCTGAGTTCCTCTTTGTCCTCATGTCTTCAGCGGAAATTTTAATGTAAAAATACCCCACAGGATCAGAACTGATACACTAGCGGTTTATACAGAGTTCTTAAAAAATGGAAGCATTCTTCATCCCTAGTAAGTATAAACAAAAAACTGCAAAACTGACAGCTGAAGGAAATAAATGGCCCTGCACTTGATCTGACTACACTTCTGTAACTGAAACTTACAATGTTGGTAAAGAAGGGAGGGGTTTTTTTTTTCCCCTTCCTTAAACTCTTGTTTAGATCTTGGCTTTTCTTCTGTGTCAAAAAAGAAGGAAAATACAGTATAGTTCTATAAGTAAATATGACACATTTTAAACATAGAAATAAAAATAGAATCAGGTGGAACCATTTCCAAGGCATTTGACATTGGAGACAGCATATTCAGTCTGTTATTTTCTCTCTTACACATAGCTTTTCTGAAATACAAGTTTGCATGGGATAGACCAATATGACTGGAAAGTGGCAAGCATATAGTAAGCTATAAACAGACAGAAAAATAGATGTCCACATCATTATAAGGTGTTCAGTGCCTAATCCTTGCATGTCACTAGCTTTTAACTCATCTCTGTTTGAGGATCCAAAATTAATTTGCCCAAAGTCAGTTGTCACTTCTTAATGTCTTTGTCAATAAAACCAAATA
>NW_008825614.1:7783165-7820257 GCF_000699105.1 Pygoscelis adeliae
CTTTTCTCATTCTAGTCTGTTCTAAATGTAAATTTTTTTCAATGACGTCTGTAAATAGTGTATGTCTACACAAGAGCTTTCTGCTGAAAAGGACTGCCCACCACTTCCTACAATGGTATAGCTCCACCAACAACAGCATCAGCAGGAGCTTGGCATGACAGTCTCCTGTAGGTACTTAATATAATTATTTAAAGCTCTATGAAGCAACTATAAAGGCAAAGGTGCTGGAAGATGATGGTCTTTTTTGCTTGTGCTCTATGTCTCTATTACTGCTACTAATCAACATTAGTCATATCTGTAGTAGTCAGTCCCCTCAAAATCCTCAAAAAAAAAAGAAAAGTTTATATTTGGCAGAGTTGCATGTTTATACATCAACACAAAAGTTAGTGGAAGAAGTCATGACACCCTGGCATCCACACGCTTTAGCGCCAAACTCCTGAGGATTTCCTCACAAGCAGCATTTCATCAACAAACAAAAGCTCTCGTTCAGTCCTGGCAATTCTCTCCTCCATCACTGCCTGTCGTTTTTGCTCACTGCAAGATACTGGCAGTGAAAGACATGCCCCAGGAAGGGTGTGCTTCTTCATAGAAGGAATTCGTATTAATGCATAGTTCTGGTCTATAACAAATGCTTGCAGATAAGGGCTTTACAGTTAGCATTTTGGGAATTCTCTCCCCCCACCCTTTTTTGTGGGGTGATAAGAGTTAACTGTCCCTTGGGGCCACGTATAGCTCCATCAACTGCAATAAGCATGATACCAATGCCTTCTACTTACAATCCCAGTAAAAACTCTGCATCCCACCAACCAAATCAGGAACCTAAGGTAGCAGCCACCAGAATTAATTTGATAATATTTTTCTTAAGCTTTATAAAGTGGGTATAAGTTTCCATCATACCAGATGTCATACTCAGTAAGAACACTGAAAACCAAGCCAAACTCCATTGCTAAATATTAGGTGCAACATTATGTATCATCACAAACTTCGACATCTCACTCCATGATAATTTGTTTGCACAGTCCCTTCCAAAATGAGCCTGATCACATTGAGTGTAACTTGGCAGAGACTCTTCAAAGTCAGCGAAGTACTGCCAGCTGCTATCAGGCAAGGATCTCGTCAGGAGTTCCATTTCTGCACATCTTAAAAATGATAAATGAAAAGAGAAGGCAATAAAAACCCAGTATTTTCTTCTCTAGGGAATTTTAGAGCTTGAAAAAGTCTTCTTTTTCAAGTGCAAGCATAAAATGTATGTTTGGATAACAGCAAGATTGGGACTCGGATGTTAAGAAGGAAAGATATTCTGTGCTACTGCTGCCCCTTCATCCTTACTGCCCCTCTCCCAGCCAATTATGCCTAAGAGAATCAAGGGAAAAGCGTGTGTGTGTGTTAGGTGCATGAAGGCGGTGGGGGAGAAACCTGAGGTAATCAAATCTTACAGCTTCAAAGCATAAACCTATCACTGGCAAGGGTTAGAAAGAAACCCTATGAACTCTCCTGCTCCGCCTGCTATGGTATCAAACAAACCTGTGCTCTAGGGGGGTTTATGGGGTTTTATATTGTCTCAGGCTGCATGGCTGCTGCTTGCGCCAGCCTGCTGATCTAGATGGGCCATTTACCTATACCAACAGCCAGGCAGGTGTACTAGGAAACTGTTTGTTGTACAAATTCAACCTGTTGATGATCACTGATACACAGGTTTCACAACAGAATCACCCTGCGAGGTCTGTCGAGCTGTGTAGATGAAATTTGTCTCTCTATTACATCTGTCTGACCCCACTGGAAGTGATTATGTTCTGAGAGAAGGGTGGAAACAGAATATAGCCCACACTCCTGAGTCTGGTAGATGGGATTATAGAAATTATTAGCTGGCTGCTAGCAAGTCTCCAGAGCACTATACCAAACAGAAGTTTATAAGCTTACAGAACAATCAAATGAGCAGGGAATGACAGGGGGACTGCTCACTGCGCATCCTAAACCAGGAAGATTAAAAACATAAGTCTTGCCCACTGTGTTGTCTGGGGTTTTCTGAAAGGCATTCTGGAGGAAAAAAAATAAAAAATAAAGGGCTTCAAAACTTTAGTGGCAACAGGGAACAGTGTGGGAACAGAAAAGCAAAGACAGTACACAGGTAATGGACACTTACTGCACATCTCCCACAGAGGAGGTGCTTCTGCTAATGCTCTAGCTTCCTTCCTATGTACAAGAGTTGGCTGTTTTTCTCTAGTAAAAATATCTAAAACTTTCACCACCTGGCAAATCAGAAGAATGCTACCTCATAGTTAAAGTAAGAAACGGGGCGGGGGGGTGGGGGGCACAAAAAAAACCACGCAGCTGTGGGGTGGTGGGAGCAAAAAAAACCCCAACCTGTCTCTGTTTTATGTCACCTTTAGGCTTTCCCAACCCTGCATCTTGTGAAGGAAAGGAGAGCACTTCAGTCTTCAAGAAATTTAAGATCAGCCCTCACAGCTGCCTTTAATTGGAATCCAGCTGCAAATACCTCTCCAGGGGGCACTTGGCAGCCTGGGATCATCAGCTGCCCTGGTCTGTCACCTTTCCTAGCTGTCACGGGGGTACAGCACACTCTCAGGTAGACCAGCACATAAATTGCTCCACTCCTCTTTAAGCCAAGGGTATTTGCTGTAAGCCACAGAGTCAGCAGCCTGCAGCTGGAACAGAGAGAATATTGTGATAATTCTTCCATATTCCCTCAGAGAGGTAAGAGCAGCTTAAATCAGACTTAACTTGTATAAAGGTCTTGAAGATCCTTAAATGAAAGGTGCAAATCAGCCTGGAAGAGTAACTATGTTTAAGCCATCCAATAATTACCAGTGCAGTATAAAGAGAATAAGTCAAAACAGTAAATTCAGGGAGAATGTGACACTATCTGCAGCTTGATCTATTATTAAATACAGTAGTATATTAGATGCAGTGCTTGTATAGCTGTATCGCTGGGAGCCACCCATCGGAATACCTAGAAATCTGAAAGACACATGGGAGGAAAACACTTTTTCTTTATATGATTGTTATTTTCTGTATAGGCTATTCCTTTTCTTCAGAAATCACTTACACACAAATGGAAGGGACAAAAATCAGGCAGGTTAGACAGAAATACATCTGCATAAAATCACCACCAAGTATTGGTGGATTTACAGGCAGGTAAAGAATTTGAAATACCTGTAAATATTTAAATTTGTATCAGTATGTTTTAAAACTAAAGTTTCCTCCCTTGTACACAGTGTTTCTCGCCAAGATGCATGCACAGTATACAGCCACAGCACTGAAGATGCTTGGAGCTATTTCCATAGCAACAGACTGTGGTGAGGTAATACACCTGAGATAATAATGACCTCAGCGTGGAGTCTGGATGCTCACAGATAAATGAAATGAGATGGCTGAAAATTTTCACATTTCAGTGGGTTTTTTAATGAGCAGGAGAATGAACCCATAACGAAAATTTCCAGGTAAAACACGTCTTTCTTTGTATCATCCCCTAGGGCATATATTCTTGTTAAAATTAAAAAAAAAAAAAAAGAAAAGAGAAAAGAAAAAAGAAAAAAACCAAAGCGAAAGCCATTTGCGTATCTTCAGGAAAAGCAAAGCTGACACAAGCAGATTGTTTGCCTCTTTTTGCACTTCTGCATGTACAAATGCACTTACACTTCCTGACTGAAAAGATTTAAGTTCATAGAAAGCTCTTACTTACTTCAGCGGGTTTTAGCATAGGACTACCATGAACACTACCAGTTTTCCTTCTAGCACACCTTCCCTGCGTCCTTCCCCCTAAGAAATTCCCCAGTTAGTTTTTGCCAATGGGAACAAGAACTATAAGAGTATCTTTAAATTTGTAACACTGATCTGCGATGGCATGGAAGATGGCAGGCAACACTTAAATTTAACATATTAAAAATCCTACTATTTGAAATTTAACATATTAAAAATCCTACTATTTGAAACTTGAAGAATTGTCTGCCAGATCTCGCCGTGGCTCTGAAGACAGTCTTCCAGCTCGCTGCAGTACTGTCTGACTTCCCCCTCTCTGGCCGAGAAAGATCGGGACCAACTGAGGAGAAGAAGGAGTAAAGCAAGGTCCCCTTTCACATAGACCAGGGGGTGTGAACCTGGCATTCAGAAAATGCCTCCTTTGCAATGCCTCCTCACCTGCACCTTTATTCATGGGCCAGTTTGCCCATACCGTGTAGGAGGCAGCTGTGGCTCAAGCTGTAGCACAGGATGTCTTTGGCTCTCCGCTTCCGGCAAGCACAGGAGCTCAGGCCAGGCCCCTCCTAACTTTGGCTTCTGCATAAGCAAATAAACAGGGTGAATGAAGTTGGACTTTAAAACAGACTTGGACCTGCACTTGACAAGTAAGGTAGACATGGCCAGCCCCATAAAATGTAAAAAAGGAATTAAACCAACAGATAATGTCAAAGTTGGCCTATTTTCTGGTGTATCGAAGAATAATTTTCTCTCAGCCCTTCCCTCTTGTAAGTCAAATCTCTTGCTGATTTCATCAAGATGTAATGATTGCCAAGAAATAAAAAAATGTTTCTCATTTGTCGATCATCTTGTTATGAATGTCAGCTACATCACCAGTTCCTGAAACTGTCCCTACCTCCAGGGCTCTATACAAGCCACTGCTGAAAGTCAGGATCTAACAAAGAGCAAGCAATTTTAACAAACCATCCTACAAACACTGAGAGTATTAATTTAAATCCTGACTGCACCAAGCCAGTGGTTACATTACTGATGACTTATAAGAAAGAAGCTCACCCTGGGTTCCTACTGAATTCCATAATGAAATTATAAAACTAAAGTGTTCCCCCTCACCAATTCAGTGCCAATGCCAGGGCAGTTGGCAGCAGGGATGTGGCCTGGCTCGCATGACTTGCTGGGCTGAAGAAGAGCTGGGTAACTGGGAAGTGGGTTGAGGACAGCTGAGGAGATCCAACATCTGGGATAAAGGATCCAAAAACTTGCAGACAGGTTTGGCAGCAAGGGGTTGTCAGAAGAGGATCACTTGTAAGCAGCAGTGCCCACGCGTTGCAGAGGTGGCCATGTTCAGACAAGAGCTTCTCTTTCTAATCACTTGGCTTTTTCTTTTTTTCTGATAAACTAAAATTAATACCTGGCAACCAACACTTTTTCTTCCCCCATAGCTGCCCTTGAAAATGCTTTTCATCAAGATACAGAAAAAGCTCTGATAAATCACAAGCAGATCTTTTCTAAAATACTCTTTCAAACAAATGACTTCACAAGTTATTAAACATTGTTAAGCCCCTTTTCAGCATCTCTTTGAAAGGGGGAAGGTACCCTCTCACTACAACGAAAGAGAATTATATTTAACATGGTCAAAACCACCAACACTGCTTCAATTTCTCAGTGAGTATCCTTCACTAAAACTATCACACTTTCCATTTTGAAAAGGTCATTAACAGGTAATATAGTACTGATCAGAGGAAGCCAAGGTGGGAACCAGAACTTGCACTTTGGTACTTTTGATAGTGCAGCTGCGATGGGATCCCACTCCACGTGCGCCATGGAAGTAGGTGACCCAGTCAATTGTGTCCAGGTTGTTACATCTGCGTCTGAGGTTGCCTACCTTCAAAAGAGAAAATAGAACCAAGTAGCAAGATCCCTGCAACGGGGTGCAAGTACCCCATACAGACATATGGCTGCTGCTGCATAGTAGGGTGTATGGGTTGGCTAATTGCTGTGTTAAGTGAGTGCTAAACCTCTGGGCAGAGATTAAGTGAAGGAGGCTGAAGGGACCAGAGCAACCAACAGACTTTTGGACCGGTCCATTCTTAGCAATGACTTATGAGTCAATTCTCCTTGCCTATCTCATAGCCCAGGGTAGGCATATATCTGCTAATTTTCAGCTGCCTGCTTACACTTCATTTGAAAGTCCACCAAGCTTTGTTTTGGTTTTGTGCATGAGAAATCAGTCTGTGAAGCGGCAGATAAACACTGGTGATGCTGAGAACTAAGTCAGTCCAAAGATAAATGCACGTGGCAGAGAAGGGGGAAAAAAAGAATCACTTCATAAGTGGCTTGAAAATTAAAATACTAGCTAATTCTGATCACGTAAGGAGCGGAGCACAGGCTTTCCCCGCCCCCGACATATCACTCACTCTGCAGGGGAAGGAGATTTTCTGATGAGAGAACTGGGTCAGTAGAACAGGAGTCCAGGCTCGTCACTTCAGCAGTTTAAACATAAGTCAAGTTAGTGTTTAAACCCCAGGCTCTGACCCAAGGAATGTGAACAGATGCCATACTGAGACAAATCACAGATAAAACCATTTTTGCTGGTTTTATTTTTATTTTTTTAATATTACTTCACCTGAATTTCCCCAGAGTTTGGTGCAAAAATTCAACAAAACAACCCAGTTTTAGTATGTGTCACAGAATCTAAGCTTTTCTTCATGAATATTTATAAACTGTAAATTATAGCCATTTGCATTGTTCATGCCAAAAAAAGCAAGTGTCACATTCCTTTCACTTAACTCACTTGATATTTCTATTGATGTTGATAGGTCTACCTGGGTTTGAAAGCAAACAGGGTTTGGCTTCCATAGGTATATGACTTCAGTAAGACTACATTGATAGGGCTCAATATCATAGTTTTACTCCAGAAAGACTCATGCTGAATATAGAGGACAGGATAATACAACCTGGAACTGTCATTTACTGTAACTAAAAGTGCCCAATAATGTTTATGATCCTTTCCTCTTAGCAGCTGCTCCAAGATTTAATGCTAATAAAAAAGCATATTTTGGAACAATGCCGTTTTATTGAAATCCTCTTCATATTCCTGACCTTCACAAGAAGCTGAAGGCCATTTAGTGGACTGAAAAAGGACAAATGGATGTAACTCAACAGAAGAGCCAACTGCAGCACAAAGAGAATGGGAGTACTCAGTCCCTGAAGCACGAGAGTGAAGGTCAAGGAGTCCATGAGCTAATTCACAGGAAAAGGCAAGTCATAAAATTTGCTTCTGAATATTGGTTAAATTCTCATCTACATCATAGGACTATGGTTTGAATCATAGAATCATGAAGATACCTCATTCACCAGCATTTTTTTTTAATTATTTTGTGAATCATTTCTTCTGAAGCCATTTTACACCTATGCTGTGCCAACTTCTAAGGGAAATCAGAGTAGAGTCCCTGGAGACAACTCTCGTCTTGAGATTTCCAATGCTTCTTTGTCACAGTGAAATCAGAAATACACTGAGAGTATTTTGTGGCTTGAGGCATTTGGTATTTTCATTTCTGGGATGAGGGATTTATGCAAATTCTTATACAATAACAGAGAACTTTGAAGCTTCTAAGATGTCCTTTCACCGCCGAACAGTTGATGGGAATTTAGTATTTTCATTCAGTGGCTTTCCCTTTCCTGTGTAAAACATTATTTTCTCCCTCGCAAAATTTTGTTTTGTGGAAATTACTATCAAAATCACAGCCTTAAATAACAATAAAGCCTGTTGTCATATTCCTGTTGGTACTGTCAGTTTAAACCACAATTGCTCTTGGGGTGAACTTCTGAGCACAGAGCGCATCATGGTGAACACAGTGCTGTTACCTGAGGGATGTTGCTTTTGGCCCTCTGTAGCTGTGTGCTTCATATAAAATGAGATTTGCAGAGGAGGAAATTAGACAGCCAGCTCCAATTGAATTGCAATGAGATTTGAGGACCTATTTCCCATAAACCTTGAAAGCTGTAGTCAGGATCATGCCCTGGCATGCAGGTAAATGAGAATGCTATTCTGACTGCTTCCTGCTATCCAGTGGTGTGCAAATGTGCTGGTTTGCTGCAGTCTCACAGCTCTCTCCTCACCCTGGAAGCCTAAACCATTTCACTTCTGGGGTTTTTTTTTCACCCAATTCTAAGCTGAAGTGACAACCCTCTTCATGGTTAAAATTGGCTTTAGGCAATTGGTTACTGAATTAAGCTGCTTTTCTTTAGCCTATTTCTATTCTGTAAAGCATTTCTTCTACTTCATTTACCTTTTCCCTTTCAAGCAGCATTCAGATTTGTAGATTTGTCTTTTTTTGTCTTTTTTTTTTTTTTTTGCCATGTGTAATATTTACAATAATAGTGAGATAATCAGCCAGGGAAAATTTCTCCAGACAGAAAGCCAAAGAAAATTCCATAGTTTCTGTACATTTATGTGAATATCCAGTTTCTGTGAAGAGAAAGAGATGGAAAATTGGTAAAGGTGGAGTGGAGAAGCTGGCTTTAGCACGTCAGTTGGTCCTGATAGAGCCTGCTCTGCAGAGCTGCACTTGTGCTGTAAATGATGGATAATCAGGCAGACCAGAAGGGGACTGAACTAGTTAGAGGGATGCACAACAGCCACCTTTCAGTCTTGGAGACCATCTCCAACAGGCTTTAATCCTCTGCAGTACAGCTGAGGTATCAAGGAAATCTCACATCCAAGCTATCAGGGAAATGGGAAAGCTATTGACGAAGACGACAGGTAGCATGCAGTTCCCATATGGATAGCCTTATCCTATTGTATATTATCTACCATGTATTCATTCAAGAGTACAGATCAAACTCCACTCCATCCCTCCCTGAGCTGCCTTGCAGTTTCTGGTGGGATCTTCCAGAGGATTTTTGGCTTCAAACCATCCTTATATGAAATTCAAAAGAGCCCTGTTGTCTGGTAAAGAGACTGCCAGACTGTTTACTAAGCCAAACAGCAGACCGGAGCTAGCCAGCTTCCCTGCAATAGGTTAGTGACCTCCAAAAATTAACTGCAAAGAGGAAGGGAAAACCCACAATTAAATTCTTTGAGTGACTCAGGTGGATAAAATACTGAACCTGTGCTCCTCTGTAATGAGGTGTTAAGAAGATGCAAAGGGTGAGAAGATGAGAAGTTAATGCCTGTCTCTGTCATCCAAAATTTGAAGATTGTTGTGTTTGGGTGACAAGAAATGTATATCTGGTATCAGTAGGATGGTCACTGAATCTCCTTCCTTTACAAATGAAAACCAAAATGACAAAAAAAGCCAGTCTTACTCTTTGCAAGACTTTTTAGATGAAGCTCAACTGATCAAACTAGAAAGAGTTTAAGAGATTTAACTGTGAACTCCATTTCTAAAAAAGAGTGTTTTGAGATCATGGTGTACTATTAACATGCTAAGGGTCCTTCTATATTCTATTAAGAAAAGCCCCAAATCTCTCAATATCTATTAGAAGTACGATCTTGTTTCCAGTGCCTGGAGAAGCACTAGGTAATTACAAAACAGACAGAATACCTGGAGGAAGATAAGAAAAATCATTATGTCACACAACCTTGAATTAGGTTGATTGCACACTAAAAAGCTACAGTGTAAATAAAGTCTTACCTCTAGTGAAGTCAATGGTAATGCTCCTACCAACTTCACTTGGGAAAAGTTTTAGACAAAGGTTTACTTATTGAACGCTTAGGTCATCCTAAAGCATTTATAAAGGTTACAGTAGTTATTAATGAGGTGTCTAATTAAAGTTTCTGCGGTCTCTATATAATCACTTCTAATTTACAGTACTATAGGAGAAACTGAGTGAAAATTATGATTTTTTTCCCCCCAAACATTAAAATCCTGGAAGGGTGGGGGAAGAGGGAGGAAAAAAAATTATACTTTTGTATCTATTCATGCATTAGATCTTTGTTTTGAAATTTGGAAGATGCACAAAATTTCAAGGCAAAGCCATGAAAATGACAAAGCAAAAGGTTAATTAGTCCCTTCCCTCCTTTCCTCTTCTGCAAATGTCTTAATGTCTCTCCTGTCTCACTTTTTGGAGGAATTTTCTCACTAGCTACACTTTTGTCACTTACAATTTTATGCCTAAAATATTTTTTTAGGACTTCAGGAAGCAGAGAGGGGCCAAAATCAGGGAACGGAAAAGAGAGGCTGAAGTTCTACTACTGTTAAAGAAGAAAATTACATTTGCTGATGTCTCATATATATACCATGACCGACCCATGCAGTGACATGATGCAGTCCCTGACCCCGAGAGCACTCATTTCCCAGTAGTAATAGCAGGAGTGAGCAGAGGATCTTGCGATGGACACAAAGTACTTGATTCACCCCAAGAAAGTGCCCTCCACGACAGAACTGCAGTGTGTGGAGTTGGCATTACTTTCAGTGACATCTTCAGTGTGGATAGGCATGGGGATTTTGTCTCCAGAACTATGAATTTGGCAGCTTTCTTACGCAGAAAATTTAGTTAGGAATAGAGAATTTGCTGTATGTTGATTCTTCCAGGCAAGTGAAAATGAGCCAGCTGCAGTTGTAAGAGCTGGTGTCTTCTAATTCTTCCTTCTTTATGTGGGCTTTTCAGTGAAATCTAGCTATCAGGTAGGAAAGGATGTGCAAATAACTGGATGCAAAACTCACATTCATCTTCCAGGTAGTCTCCAGATAACCCTGCAGTAATTTCCCCTCACGATCAAGTAAATAATAGACTCCTGGGGGGATGGAACTTATATGCAAGTTGTCATGTAAGTAGAGAATAATTAATTACACTCTTATTTACAGTTTGTCTGATAAGAGCATTAAATGGCAAGCAACTAGAAGAATTCCAAGGTGCTGAAATGTTTGCTCTCACCCACTCAGCATGCAAACACAAGGGGGATGAAACAAATTTGGCACTGATTTACACTATGTCCCCTCACAGTGATGGGGCTTGTTTTTTTGTAAAACAGGAATCACAGATGCCTCTGTTCTGAAGCCGAAATCAAATTTTGTTGGTGCTCCACAAGGCAATAAAATGTTCTAAATACATCAGCAGTCTTAAAAGCCATGAAATTCCAATTATCTACTCTGAGGTCCTATAGGACCCCACACATTACTTAGATTATGGTTTCAGATACGTCCTTGATTCCTCTAAATTTTCTCAATTCAGCTAGCGTTACCGATCCCTGGCTCCGCTTGTGTTTACAAACCTCAGCACCTGTATCAGGAGTAAATCAGGAGATTCAGACGCTAACTCGTCTTGCTAATTACAAACCCACCGATTTCTGAAGAAAGCGAGAAAAGAACTTTATGCGGAAGAAGAAAAAGGAAAAAATAGGCCCCGAAGGGACATAAAACAGTTATTTTATGCAGAAATATTCATGCCATATTCACTTGCACCCTTTTTAAAATTTCATTCTGGTAGAACCAGAACATCTGTCACAGGTCTCTTAATACCTCTCTGACAAGGTGAAGATATAGTCACATTAAGACCTTGGCACTTGCTAGTGAAACACGTAAGCTGTTCTTACGCTTAGTAAAAATGAGGTCCTAAGATTACCAACTGCAGTCATAAAAGTAAAATAAAAAGCAAAAAGGCAGGAAAAAAAAGAGAAGGAGGCTGCTTTTATTTGAACCATGAAAATTTCCTTCTCATATTCTTTTCTGAATTAATTTCACTGCATTTTGATAGTGATCTTAACTCATCGAGCGAAAATAAATTGATGCGGAAAAAAGTTACGCTGATAGGAATAAATGACTTTAAAGGACTGGAAAGTGGATATAAGGCCTCTTTTGTAGGTCACTACTCATTCCAGCTCCAAGGTCATTAGAGGGCAAACGTTGCTACTTTCTTGTGGCAGTAGATAAGCCGGTCCGTGACCTGCATCTACAAGGCTCATCCCTAAAAACCAGGGGGGCTGCAACATGAGCAGCAGCCTCAGCAGAGGTGAAGGCGGGATTGGCAAGGGAAGCGTTTCACTTGCATGCGCTAAGGAAAAGTCCAGCTTTCACTAGTTGGGTAACTAACTAAAGCTATGTCTGTGTGGAGATGTCGTTATGGTCCGCGGTGGTGGCACAAGGCAGGAAGGAAATTCTGCCTTTCCATAGAAATGAGGCTTTGGTGTGGGTTACCCAGTTCTTGATTTTTTTTGATGTTAACAAAAGGAAGAGCAACATAAGTGAGAAGGATTCCCATGGGCTAAATTACTATAAGCTAAATTGAGTGACGGCTCTAGAAATTATAACCATCTATAAGGTATGTGTGCGGTACAGCAAACTCCCTCCTATAAACCCAGCGAGAAAAGCTACTTATTCTTTTCTGCAAAGTAGTGTGAGATTGGCAGGTGAAATGGAAATATTCACATGGGTATTAACTATTATAATTTACTGCTGCTATTATTCAGTTTTGGAGAGAGAAAAACCTTTCCTAGCCTCTCAGTTTATTCAAGAAATATTTGTTTAAAATCATATTACCATAGGATTCAGGCATTACTTTATGAAATTTCACAGCTTACGAGTCTTGACATATGTTTAATTATCAGGCAGCACGTGAGCTTTTTTTTTCTACCCATACTATTTTATGTATACCTCTTATGCCATGTTATGAATAATAGAAATACATACAGTAAGTACAACTTGTAATAAAAGCAATGTATTATTCTGATTTGAAAAGAAATAAAGACACCTGAGCCACTAATCTAGAAAATAAAATTGCCTGTCACAAAAAGAGATAGAAGAAACACAAATCTGTCCCATCCCCAAAACCAAAGCGGCCAAACAATCCTATCCACATATTTTATCCATTGGCACAATCTGCTGATCCACTTCCCTGAAACCCAGGCACCAGAAATGGATTGCATCCAGGAGGATTTCTGCAAACCACACCTCCAGCCTTGTTTGTTTCAAAGAGCTGTCAAGTCCATATCACACTGCACTTCAAGGACTAATTTCAGCCTTTCAAAGGGTGCGTACCGATTTGTTTGAGTCTTAAAACTGTGTTTTGTAAAACAATGGCAACAATAACAAAGTCAGAGAATAGGAAAAAAATTATGTAGCCTGATGTGAACACAAATATTTTAGGAATGCATATTACATTTAAAGAACACACAATAAACATTAACAAAAACCAAAAATAAAATAAATATATATATACCCAAACAACCAAAGAAACCCCCCAACACCCCCACCTTTTTTCTTCTGTATAAAAGAACCACCACAATACCATGTTAGACCATAAGAATCAAGTAAATAAATAAATAAATAAATAAAACTACTAATTGGAACCCAGCAAGGAATATGAAGTGAAACAATGTTGTTTCACTGTGTACTGTAAGAAGCATCTAAGTAAATACATGAATGAAAAAGAAAGCACTTCAAAGCTGATTTTACTTCTGGTGTTAACGTTTCAACTTATGAGGAGCGAGGAGGATGTTTTACAAATGAATCTTGTATGAGTTAGAGTCATTTTTAATAAGCAGATTAAGCACAGAAGGAACTGATGCTATTGTTTCTCCTTCAGCTTGACACGAGATCTCTGTGCCACTTCCTGCAGCGCCTTTCATGGATTGGATAACACCAATTAAAAGATTTCAGCGAAATCTAATCAACTGTTTGCCAAAATAAGTGAAATTTTCTTAGCTACTTGTATGGTGTTTAATAAAAGAAGTGGGAGTCTACAGACAACAATTACAATAACCAGCACAAACAATTTGGGAAACCTCTACATTTTGTGGAGATCCAAAAGCTGGAGGCTGATGGAGTAAATTACCTTATGACTGTACTCCAGGCCTTATGCATTTGTCTTGTGATACTGAGAATCCAGCGCAGGTTATGTCTTCTGTAGTCAGAGCTGACTAACCACATGGCTTTGTATGCTCTCTAAAAATCAAGTTAGGTTTTTTTAAAACATGTAATTAAAGACTTTAATGTTTTTGGAGAGAAGAAGGGAATCAAGTGTTTGATAAGAAGGCTCCTGTTTACTTCTAGATGAACAATGCAACGCAGTTTGAACAGGTACGTTATAACGTAGCCCAGGAACGGGTTGACAGCCTTGTTTTCTTCCGCATAAGAAAGCCTTGCTTTTGGATGCATGAGATTAAAAGCTAATGATATAAAATGGATGATCTTTTTAACAGGTTAGATAAGCAACTCGAACTTTGTATGCCTGTTCAGACTTTTTGGACATGCAGTTTCACGTGATTCCAGGCAGTTTCTGCTACTAGCCAGAGAACTGTTTCTCTCATGCTTTTTCAATATTTCTACATCTAATTGGAGAAGAAGTGTTCATTGAAATGGAAACACAACTGAAAAATGTTAGCCAAACTCTTCTCTGCCTCCAAAAAATGAAGTGGAAAGACACTAATAGTTATTTATTTATTTCATCCAGGCTTTCTTGGCTTAACCTATATTATGTAGAAGGGAGAGAGGACTGACTAGGTTTCAGCCATCATCACTAAGACTTCAGGGTGAAATCCTAACTCTACAAAGGCAGCAGAAATCAATTCTGGATTTAAATCATAGGGTTGATGCTTTAATATTCACCTCCCATTAATGTTCTCTTAAATCTCTTCCAGAGCTTTGAAAACCTTAGTCCAAATTACTTCATTCAAAACTGCTGCAATTACCCAGAAGCTTTCATGAACAAGAGATACTGAAATTCCTCTGCTTTTTGCAGCATAAAATCATATGCAGCCCGAAAGGTGCATTTAAGAGATATGAACTTCAGTTACAACATCCAACAAGTCTAATGGGAGTTTCAAAATTATAGTGGAACCAGAGACCAGGCAGGTTTCACTGTGATGCCTAATAAGTATTACAGATAGAGCTTCTAATATCAGCTCTGAACTTCATGCAAATCCTATGTCAGGTTTTGGCAATGCTGTAGGCTAATACAGAACACAATCCTGTATTTCCCCTTGTATTAAAGGGGGCAGAAACAAAAACACCACCAGAGAAAAACCTGGCACTGAGAAAATACTAACAACCATTCTCCCCAGTACCTGAAAGTTTTTTCTTGAATAATGAGGGCAAAATGAATGTACAATGTTTCCAGACATCTATCCTTCCAGCACCATGTACCCCTAGGAGCAATTGTGCTATTAATAAAGTTTGAAGTTGTCAGTTCTCAAAATGTCATGATTTTTTGAAGCACAAAAAACCTCAAAAGATCTTGCCATGCACTGCTAGAAAAACTGTACCCCTCACTTTTCCACATAATTTGCAGAAAGCTTTTGAATGAAATTTCATTTGAATCTCAGTATTCAAGGATGCCAGGAAATTTCCAGCGCTGTGTTTTATTTGGTATCTTTTGCCCCCAAATCCCCCTGGTTGTGCTGTCATGTGGGCAAGAAAAGCTAATACAAGACAACCCAAGCCATAAGGGAAGGGACTCCTGGGTGCTGGGGGCTGGCTGGACCCCAAGACAGTACAGAGCTGCAGCCAGAAAACCTTGAGTTTCCTCGCTGGCTTCATTCTCACCCCCAGCTGAAACTATCCACAACGGGTGCATCTGGCCTGAGCAAGCTGGATTCATGCTGTCTGGACAGAGATGACCGGGTCAGGAGGGTAAGTTATCACACCTTAGCACCTATGTGAAAGGTCTGGGATGTATAATCCACTCCTCTCCACTGAGTATACAGCAAAATCTACAGCTCAGGCCCAGGCTATACGCATCTTTTTAATGGCTAATGTGAGGCAAAACAAATCTTACCACAGACACAGGCCTCAGCTGCAACGGACAAGTCCCAGAAAGCAGTTTCTCCTTCTGCGAAGGGAGGACCAGATGCCAACGTGGGCTCGTTATTCATTGTTCCCAGGCGCTCCTATTGCAAATGCAGCTGCACTCCATTGCCAAGCCATTTTAATATGGTTATGCTGCACAGTCCAATTCTGCTGCTCTTCCCTCATGGAAGCGGTCCCACCGAGTTTAACAGGATTACACGTGTGGAAGGGAGTTTGGCCCCGTGCCTGCTAGCTATGGAAACACTGGTTTTGGTGCAGGCTGCACCTCCGCTGCATACTCAGCGGCTGAAGCCCACATCACCACAGCTCTGCTGCTAACGGTAGCTGTCCCGATTAGATTAAAATCAGTTGAGGCACAAGTACCTGAGATGTAATCATGTATCCCGATTGCACTGCAGTCCCACCCAGCCAAAGGGCCGGTGAGTAATTGCTACCAGCACAGGGGACCAGTCCCACATCTCGCCTCCTTGCTTGAGGGTACTCTGTTCATTATGTCAGTGGTGCACTGGGTCAGGCTGATGCTTCCTTGGTTAACTCTCTACTGACACCACTCCTACAGTGCAGAAATTGCCAAAAAGCGTGGTGCAGAAGCTGCTCAACCAGGGGAATCCTGATCTGAACCCACTGGTGCCTATGGGACCCTCCTCTTGAAATGAACAACTGGAAATGAATCCAGAGGAATTTAAATCTGAAGCTATGCCTCTTGTGCTGCATATGTAAGAGACCAGTTTCTTCTCTTTTTCTTTCAGTTTGTACAATCAGTATGGATTAAACAATGCAAAAGCATGATCCTGAGGATGTTAGGCTGGTCACTAATTTAGGGGACTACCCAAGCAAGGAAGGATTATTTTATCTTATTAAGACAGAGCACAGTATTTAAGACAGAGCATTTGCATTAAAACAGACAATTCAGAATTATAAATACTGTTGAGTCTGAAATTATGATTGTTAATCTCTCCTCACATAACAAGGTTCTACTGACACACATTGTAAATCACTTCCTTTTGCTTGCAGTAGATGAAGCCGTCACTCAAAATGCTCAATTATAAACCTGAATACAATTTAAAAGGTGAACTTTCTTTAGTTTTACTAAGGGCAGAAGGGCAATGCTGAAGGTGTAATACTGATGTTAATGCATTATTTATGACTGAAATTTAGTCTGTATTCAGTAATTCACTCATTCCTGTGATCAGAACAGACAGCGGTTCGCTCTCCTGGATCCTATTTCCCTCTCTGCAAGTGCATTAGGTATGCCATGGGCAGGTTACGCAGGTCACCTAGCGTATATTTTTGAAGACACAAAGAGCAACTTGGTCCCAAACTCTCCGCAAACACGTTCCTTTTAGGGCCCCTCTTACACATCTATAAAATGTGTACATTAATCTGAGAATGATTTTTAGCAATTACCAATAAGCTGTCTCAAAAGGACATGTTAATCTATAATAAAAAATAACCAGAAACAAAACTCAGTATCTTCATTTGTATATTAATGACAGGAAGATAAGATTTGTGGTTTACAAACTGAAATTAAACACAGGTATGGAATCAATAAAATATAAAATACTGCATCATTAATTTTCATTTTCCTATGGAGACAAGACAGACATTAGCAAGTACATGAACACCAGTGCTAATACTCTCTACGCCTCTCAGCATCTTTAGGTGCCAGGGTTTAATCATCCTTTGTCCCATGCTAATCCGCAGAGATGCTTCCACTTCAGCAGAATCTCCTAACTGTCTTTGTTGAAGTAAAAACCTAAAAATAACCATTTCCAGTGCAGAACTGTAGTTTACCAAAATGCAGCCAAGTAAGGTTTTACAGTAGTAATTGATTTGCTGACCAAGTGAATGCTTCCAGTTCAGGTCACTTTATTTACTTAATAATGGCAGATATTTTGAATGTATTTCATCTCCAGACTCTTTTTCAACTGACAGCTGATGTACATCTAGAACAGTCTGATGTTTTTGGAGAGAATAAATCATTTCTAGAAATGACCAGAAGGTAAAAGACTCCCATGGGTAAAATTGGTCTGGTCCTCATCAAAATTTCAGCCATCCTTTACTGGCCGTCCTTTTTCCCCATTCACAAATCCCATCTAGGAAATCTGTTACAAGACGTGAAAGGCAGTAGTCCCAGCATTACCCCTTTACAAATTTCAGGACAGGACTATAACACCCTACATTGATGCAGAACTCATTTTTCCCAATAGTGTTCTTCAGACTTCCCCAAAACAATTACATAAGACACACTGAAATATTTGCAAGATGAAACCTACCTGAAATTTTTATTTATATTAAAAACATGTTTACACCTGCCTACTATTCATTTGAGGCAGGGGAGCTTCTCCATTTGCGCTTTTCTGTTTTTTTCCCCCCTTCTTTTTTTACTAGCACTGATAATGACGCACACATGACTCACAGCAGTCTTCTGGGACAGAACAACCCTGGGCCAGCACACATCGACACTGGCTAGCACCAGGTCCACTGGCAAGGGACTTTGTGCATAGCTGAAAACACAAACAATATTTGGCCAACCAGACTTTGAATTTAGTGAAGTCACCAAGTACGGTTCATACTCTTCTTGAAGAGAAACTCAGGAGAATTTCCTTCCTATTGAACGGCTTGTTCCAGGTGGGTTCCTGCTCAAGTACTGCTTGGGTCTGCTCTTGTTTCTAAAAGTGAAGAGACATGAGATGGTTTGTGTGGACCCAACAGCCTGCTGTCAGCAGAGGAAGGAGGAACTGCTCCTTGTTTCCCCTGTCTCCTCCCAGCCATCCACTCCCACACCTTCCATTGCCTGCTGGACCATTCATTGTGAAGGCTGAACTTGCTAACCCTCCACAAAACTACCCCAGCTGTAGCAGTGAGCAGGGCTAGTTCCAAAAAAAGGGTCCAACAAGTACCTGAGGCGGTGCAAGAGAGGAGCCGGTGGCTTTGCACAGGGCAGGACTGGAGCCAAAAGGAGTGAAATCTCCTGGAACCAGCAAACTACTGGGATGAAGCAACATAAGCCAGGTGAACCTAAGATCTGACACCACTGTAATAAGTGCTGCCACTAAACACAAGGTAATATCATCACAGATACTGTACTTTGGAAAACGCTTTACTTCTCATCATTTCATAGCCGGGTCTTGCAGTCTGTACTTGTTGGCCCTGAAGCCTGCAAAACAGTCTGAAGTCAATGTGATCACTGAAGAGAGTAAATTCTCCAGCCCTGGTTCAGCCAGGTAGTTAAGGATGTCCCCAGGCCTCGGGATGCAGGTCACTTTGTCAAAGCCATGTGTTCCAGGTCAGGCGCAGCCTTATGGGCTTTGCTCAGATGAGGTCTATGCTTGCAAGTAGGCACTGGGACGAAAAGGCTCTTACCTGTGACCCAGTCCCACCACCTTTATAGGTGGAAATATAATGGAAAGACTGACATCGATTTCAGTGGAAGCAAGGTACTGCCTTGCTGGTCCACCTGTAATTATGTTAGTGTGGGGGATTAAGGAAACCAAACTGCTGGACTTGTACAGAAACACACATGCAGGTGCTTTTGAAAGCATTTGCAGTGCTTCCTAACGCATTCAGAAGCATAAAGGCAACACTTTCCTCTTAACTCTGTAAGTTATCCTGCACATGTGTAGCAATCTCAGGACTTTGGGGAGGTTGGACCTACTGCTTATGCAAGGCTCCACAGCCTAGTAGCTCCTATGAGGAGCATCCAACCTGTTCTGGCTGTCAGATATCCAGAAACTCAGGAAGATTTGTAAAGTCATGTAAATGCACCTGGACAAAATTTCTGGAAGGAAGAAGAGGAAATATCTGCAAAGCCACATGACTGTTGGCACGGCCACCTGAGGCTTGCTCATTTGTCCCTACCATTGTGTCCCTTCTTCACCTCCACAGCTCAGCCCCTCTCTGCTACTACATGACACACATGCCATTCAACACTCTTCCAGAGCCATCAGTCCAGCTGCACCACCTGCTTGGGAACCCCACACACCAGCGAAGCCACAGAGTTGTTGTGCTGTTAGCGGGACACCTCTCTTGAAGGGGTCCCACACCATCCCCAGCTGCAGCTTACAGCTGTCGTTCAATTCCTTTTATATCAGAGCCTGTACCTAGCCACCAGCCTTCCATCCACGGATTGGAGACCTCCAGTGAAACTCTTCGAAGATAACGTTCACAAAACATGCTTTTGTGGTTTTAGTTCATTATCTATTTGCTTTCACAAATTGATGGAGTGACTGCTTTTCTAGCAAAAATTATAAGAACTTAAAACAGTGATATTCAAAAGCAAGGTCATATACCTTCCGGAGAAAGCACTCCTGTTTGCTAATAATGTGTCCGATTAAATCCCAGTATGTTGTGTGGGAGCACCACTGTTGTTAGTAATTGTGGGCTTAGAACTTAGGGAGGGCCTTGGTATAAATCACATAGCCATAACAATAGTCCTGGAAAATCTATTTTATGGGCCATCAACCTGTCCTGGTGTAGAGGAGGACCAATTTATCTACCAGAAAGCTTGGAGTATGATTAATGGAAGGAATATATGTAATTCAGACAGACAAAAACACCCAAAGAAACTTGCATTAAATGCTTTCCAAGAAAAGGGGAAGGGGGGGGTAAAAATCAATTTTAAGCTCTTCACAAAGGCTTTGGAGCCCCCATCCTTCTAAGATTACAGTACAATATTTTTAAGACAAACAACCACATATCTCTAAGGAAGAAAGAATTTTTAATTTGGAAAAACAAAAAAGTTGATCTATTTATATTTTACAGTAGTGTATATCAAGGGTCTGCAATGTGTTGATTCTGTAATGGTATCCCAGGGCCAGCTGGTGGTGGTATATGGCCAACTGGTGGTGTTATGTTGCCCAAAGAGGTTGTGGAGGTACATACTTAGAGATATTCAAAAGCTGTCTGCGCACAGTCCTGGGCAACCGGCTCTAGGTGGCCCTGCTTGAGCTGGGGTGTTGGACCAGCTGACCTCCAGAGGTCCCTTCCAACCTGAACCATCTTGTGATTCTATGAACTGTAACCGGGACAAGGTTATGAAACCCTAGCACAGTTACAGCCAGCTGAGCTCAAAGTCACAGGCACTGATGTTGATTTTAGCTACATTTGGTAAAAATCGGTGTAAAACCATTGCTTTAGATGAAGTTCATTTGAATTCACAGTGTAGGTGACTAAGCACAGTAATTGGCCCTTTTTTTCCCTAAGAAATATGATCTCTATTTGAATAGCAGCTATTTTCACTGAAATAGTCTTTTCATGTAATCATAGTCTTTTTGTGACTATTTAGCATTCCGCTGGAAGTTAACTATTGAGCCGGGCTAAATGGCTGCAAATGGTGTGTGCAAAGAAGCCTTTTCTTTGACTGTTATAAAACGCAATCCAAAATGTTTACTGGAGAAATACAACTTCACGTAGAAGTGAAAAGCAAAATACCTCAGAAATGAGGTTACGCGGTTTAGGTGAGGAGGGTGTGTTAGAGGCTGGGTGTGAGCCGAAGGGACTTCAGCAGGGTTAAGTGCGGGCGGAGGAGAATCAGGGCTGAGCGGCGCAGAAGGAGATGACAGGTGAAACAGAGGGGAAGAAGTGGGCTGGAGGGGAAAGAGGCCGAGGAAACAATAGCAAGGGGACAAAAACACTAGAAAGGATAAATGCGAGAAATGGGCTAATATTTTATTCTTTGAAAAATATGGATCTCAGACAATTGCAACTATTTGCGAATACCTGCAAATGGTTGTTAAAGTTACTGAATTTTCCTTGACTGACTGTCCCTGCCGCCATTTTTCTTTTATTTAAAGAGGGCTGAAAGCTTAGGATTGACACGTTCTTTCTGGAGAATCAAAATATTTGCTGGGAAGCTCCTTAGGCTTCTCCGTCATAGCAAGAACTACAAAATATTTCTTGTCGGTCAATCCAAATCATTATTTTCCCTCTCAAACCTTCAGAATACCCAACCTCCACAGTATTTTTTGCACAGCATTAATAAATAAAACATCCACACACTCTGCCCATTAATGTAAAAAAAAAAAAAATCATCTAGTATTTAATTCATGAAGGAAAGGAAAAGGAGAAGATTCTTCGTCTTTGCACTTTCTTAGGAATTTCTTCCAACTCTCCAACAAGATGCTGCCTCAGCGGCACTCCTCCTCTCTCCCTCAAGTACTGAGCCTAGTTTCACAAACTGAAAACCGGTTAGCCTGCAGCTTATCCACTGCTAAGCTCCCCACCAGCATTTTAGGTACCAGTCAGCACTCTGTTATGATGATGTGGTAATGTGAATGGTAATGTAAGCCCTCAGAAAACATCTGAGCTGAGGTACCGTAGCAATCCTTCTGTGGCTTGTACCAGCTGCGTATCAGAGAGGGATGCACTAGCACACTCCAGTTGCTCCGTGGAGGAGGACACAGTTTCTGCTTCCTCCTTTTCAGGATACAAATGACCTCAAAGCAAAAGGACCAGCTGAAAGCATGGTGCTGCTTTCTTCTCTACAGGCAGCAAAGTTGCCTTTCTCTGAAAACGGGAGGATACAGCACTCTTCTCCAACGCAGAACTGCAGGGACGGAGGAGCACCATTAGCATGGCATGTTAGCAAGCCTGCCTCCATGAGGCCCGGCGTGACTCACAGGCAGGCAAGGCTGGGATGTAAGAGCAGCTGGGTCCTCCCCAACACCTGGGCAGGTCCCTGCCACCACCTTCACCTGCTCTGCCACAAAGCCACCCTTGTGCTGCAGCTGTACACACTAACAGCCAACATCAGCGGGCATCTCCTGACATATTATAGGGGGAGCTACAAAGCCAGGTGAGTTATTCTGCCCCCTCTTCTCCTCCTACCTGAACTGTTGCAATAGGGACAGGATGGGACAGAGACACCAGCAGGTCGAGTCCTGCAGGAACTGCTTCTGGTCTCCCAGTGAGACCAGGCTGGCTGAAGGGGTGGGGGAACAACTCAGGCCCCACTATGCCACTGTCATCATCTGTTTCCACAGTCCCCATGCTACAGGCTACCAAAATCTGACTGCTCCCGTAGAAAACAGCATCCACAGAGACTCCTCCATTACTGTCACAAAATTGATTTTTTTTTTTAAAATTAAAAAACATATTTGTTTAATCCCTCACAGTCAGAATAGCGATATTTAAATTTATGAGTTGGTGCTGGTCAGGGGATGCAAACATTCAGGGAGTATCTTTATCTTGCCTGTCACCAGAAGCTATTTATAGTTTGATCTGACTGGTTACTTTGACATAGATCCTTTAACCATAACATCTTTCCGTTCCTCTAGTAGCAGAGGTTTAGCATTTCAGGCTGAGTACATATGTTGGATAAGAACATAATCCTCAGCTCTGGGCATAGGAGTTCATGGTAAGAGGATGGCTCTGCATACGAATTGAAAGCACTGAGATGCAGAAAAGAAAAATACACTGAACCCCAATATGCATACCATGAAGGCCTTCTGGCATCAGAAGAAATCATCAGTTATTTAATCTGACATCTTTAGAAACAGAGAGACTAGAGAAAAAAAAGGAGAGAAAGAGAAAAAAAATGGATATGACCTTTAGACCAACACTCCAAGTAAAGAGTTTGGATAAATACTTGCAGAGAGGGAATATGCAATATGCAAAGAGGAAAAGAGATAAATGAGACTAGACCATTTCAGCAGAGAAAAATCCCAGAGCTCCCATTCTACAGCCATTGACGACAGCAGAGAGACGGATTTATCAGGGGGCAGAAGGGGACACTCCCCTTCCCCTCTATTAGCCTTCTTAACTAAGCATGTGCATTCCTGGGTGCAGGATGCAGACACATCTCTGCAGTCCATCTGCTTCCCCTCATTCAGTCTGGGGCTCATTTCCTAATGCAAAAAGACTTTTCTTTATCATTGCAAAAATTCACAGTGGGCATCCAGCAATTACCAGCCATCCGTCACATAGTACTGTAGGAACAGGGGGTAGCTTTTCCAGACAAAAACATAAAGGATCAATCCCAAGCATCATCTGACACCACTAGACTTTGTTCTTTAAACCTGTAAAAGACACCAAGAAACAACGCAATGTGGAAAACCAGAGTATATGTGAAACTCCTGTATCCACATGACATGCAACTGTCAGACCATCCCTCTTTTATAATCTATAAACCTTCCAAATTATTAACATCAATTGAAATCGTGCATTTAAACTGCATTGCAGGCAAGGGGATCTCTGGCAGAGCCGTTTCAGTCTGCAGCCCCTTTCCCACATGCCCTGCAGCTCTGTTGGGCACAGCAGCAGCTGAAGAGGACCTCAAGGTCTCCTCTTTCACACCACCCTCCCTGCACAGTGGAGGCCAGAGAGTTTGGCATAGCTAAACCTAGCTTTGAAGAGAACTGGGATTAGAGAACCGAACGTTCTGAACCCACAGTCTGAGCACAGCTGATCCGCCCTAGGCCACGCACAACATCTTGAAATCCCTTCTATCCGTTTCTTTTATGCTAAATATAAAGAGGTGCAGAGGTTTTTCCTTTTTCTATAAACTCGGCTCGTTCTGTGTAAGCTCTGTTCTCCAGGATATCTTCACACTCTCTGGCGACACCTTTCACTTCACAAGTGGTAAGCATATTCTGCAGAATAGTCTTTCTTTCTTCCCAAAATAAATTAAATCTGGCATTGTAGGGCCTTCAGGGAAAAGCATCATTTTGCTTCTCTAACAGATGACATTATGAGATTTTTTTTTTTTTTAACTGTAAGATACGCTTTTGTGTTATTCACTGGAAGATCTGACTTTTTAAAGCTATAAGCAGAAGGCTTTTTTATGGTGATATTGTTTGGAAATCAGGATTCATGGAACAGAACTGGAAGAAGTAAGGGCTACAGAACAACAACCATCTTAGGGACTTTTTAAACTTAGGGGGGGAGGATTTTTTGTTTCGGTTTTGGAGTTTTTTGTGGGTTATTTTGTTTGGTTTGGGACGGCGGGGTATTTTTTATTATTCTGTATCCTGTAGTTAAAAAAAGAAATCTGTATTCCAGCATGGACAAGTAAACATCTGAAAGTATGAGCTAACAAAATTTCAAGGCAAAATCTGTGAAAAAACTAATGAATCACCAAATTCATCCTCCCCTCCGACATTATAAATCATTAGTAATAAAATGCTAGTATGATGCGGAGTCATGCAGCAGAAGCTGTAATCACAGTCCAAAGTAACTGTTCCTTTGGAGCTCATTAAGTGTATCAAGTCCCTGTAATCTTCTATTGATTTTAGGAGCAGTGGTTCAGTTATCAATACAAAAAGCATAAGGGAAATTTCCAGAAAGGATACCACATATTCCCTTGAGATATGTATTTTTCCACCTTGATTTTTACAAGTTTCTCTAACTGTAAAGTTAGAGAGGATCAGTGATGACTGATTCCTCTGCGCCAGCACTAAGCCAGCCAGGACAGAGGCCAGCCCTGCCCCAACAGCCTTTAATTCACATCGCTCACAAGTACCCCCACGGTGAAGCTTTAATGGTTTCCTGCATGCCTAAGGCCTAAGCTTGTAAAATATATGAAGGCATCGTTCTCCTCCCAGAAGTGTAAGTAATGGGGGGGTAGGGAGGGAAGAAAAAAAAAAAAATCTCAATCAAAAAGCCTTCTTGAGAAATGTAAACCTGTGAAATGAACGTGTGCAGCGATGGCAGATACCTGCCTGACTCTGCAGAAAGTTTAGGTGATAATTAAGGCACGTTCTAACTATGGCAGCTCTAAGAATTTTATCCTTGATGTTATATTTAAAGCTCAAGCTCCAAGGAGCTGGTGAATACAAGAAAACCAGCAGACTTCAGCAAAAACCTTGTGACTGTAACCCAGAGTTTTAAATTCTACAGAGAAAGATAGCCTAAAATTATTTTTTAAATGCATTTAAGGAAAAAAAAAAAACAAAAAACAGTCAGGTTAATAAGACAGTTTTATGCCTTTTTGAGTCCCAATTCATGATTTTTAAAAAGGTTTAATTGACTGTCATTCCTTTCCTGCAGGGGCCTAAGAGGTTGTCCAGCGAGGTGGTGGAATCTCCATCCTCACAGATACTCAAAACTCAACTGGGCATGGCCCTGAGCTGAGGCTCAGACCACATGGTCTCCAGACGTCCCTTCCAGCCTAAATTACTGTATGACTCTAAGCAGTTACACATTTCCCTGTATCCTCGGAGATGCGCAGAGTCCCTGCTCTGTACTACAGCATTTGTCATTTTGTTGACAACCAGGGGACAATTCTGAATCGCCTGCTTTCTCAACTGGCCCATTGCAGTCTCTTGCCCCCCCCTTTCCCCACGTGCCGCAACTGGGCAGTGTGCCCTGTGCGCCCTCGCGGCTATGCAGTGGAGCGAGGAATATCAGCATTACTGTCATCCTAAAGGCAGCTAGAAGGATAAATGGACAGCAAAACATAAAGCTGTCCAGTGATATCCAACCAGACCACATCCAGCTTATAACACCGTTGTGACTTTTGCTGCATCATTTTTGAAGAGAATCATTCCTTGCTTTTGACTTGCAGTCTTACCACTGCATCTACAGACAGTCCAACGCGGCAGCCCTTGGCTTTCCTCACTCTAGACAAGATAGCTTGCTGCGAGCCCCGTTCTGCTGTGTTGTTGAACCTCAGCACAGTAAGTTATTACACTGGGAAATAAGCATGAGAAAATTTGACCCTTTCTTTCTAAGCACCATATGAGACCCATACACCTTACGGGACAGCAGACAAATGCAGAGATGGTAAACTATCAGCTTACACTAAACATTTCAATGGTAAGATTGATTCTTCCAGTTAAAACTAGTATTAATTCAGGTATCCACTAGCTCTCATATGCTTTAACCATATAACCAGCACTCATAAGGACAACAAATCCCTATCTCCAGAAAAAATAAAAGAAAAAAAATCTTTCCAATAAAAAGAAAAATACCCTGATCAGTAGATGAGTTTCCCCCACAGTACATATTGACAATGAACAGTTGATCCTATACAACCATTACAAGATACCATTACTAAAAGCCAATCTCCAAACAGGTCTCGTCTTTATTGAAGTTTAGCTACAGAAAGAAAAGGGATGCAGAAATAACCATGTACGTAACTGGAATAGACGAAGCCTGCAAGATATGCTCTGGCACGTTCCAAAATGCTTCTGTTTCTTTTCCATTTTATCTCCTAACCTCATAATGTTCACAAACATATTTTAGTTGTGTATGAAATAATGTCACCTGCAACTATTCCAGTCACACCAGTCCTTCTGGCGAGGCCATAGGGAAGGCATTCTGGCTCTGCTCCAAGCCGAATGCTTATGCACCATATAACAGACATTCCAGAATTTGTTTCCTCCACCTGGACACTTACTGATATCCTGACTTGCTACTGTCCATCACCTGGCGTAGTAATGCCTACCAGGAAAAACTGGTATCTGATAGCTAGGCTGGTATGCCACCACATAAAACTCCCTTTGTCCCAGCATCAAGCATTATGTCTGCCATAGCCAACTGGTCTCTGGCATGTTGCTTTGCAAAAAGGCTCCTGCAAAGTTTGGGTCATTGACGACAAAAATATGAAAAGGAAAAACAAAATATCTTCTTTGTAAAGAATATTTACAATATGCAGCAGATATGGATACAGATCCCGTTTAAAGCTGTTACAAAGCACTGCAGTCAAAGGGCCAAAACTCTTTTCTTTTTTTTTTTACTTGCTGTTATTGTTAACTTCTTTTGACTATTCCCCCTCTAATTCTCAAGTTTTAAACCAAACAGAAACATGTCCATGCAGAAACAGACAGAGCTCAATTAATCTGCACAATTGCTCTGTGTGTACATCTAAAAACACATCCAATTTTTACTCCTTCGTGGAAGGAATTCAGAGGATTTGACTCCACCATGAGTTCCTCCAAGCAAGAGCAGCTCTGCTACTCAATACGTAACTTGAACTTGTTGCCAGCTCTTAATTTGGCTGTGCATTTGCCCTTTAGAGAAAAATTATTTTCCAGACTCCTATCTTAAATTACTTCTCAAATTCTAGTTCCTTTCTGCATTTCAGATAAGCACGTGAATATATTTTGAACTGGTATTTCCATTTGTGTGATCACAGATATGGAAGTCTACTGTTCTGTAGTTAAGTGGAACAGCGTAAGTGAAAGATTCTATGAAATAATGTCTGTGTTCCGATCGCACCAGAGTGGAGCAGGATGAGAGTTTATGTTCTGAAATTCAAAGGCCCCAGATAGTAATTGGGTTTTGGTATCGCTTTTGACTCAGCTAGCCTATTAAAGAAGCAGGGGCCAGCTGCATTGTTCAGATCCGTATACAAGTGAGTATCTGGTATTGATGTAGAATTTGGTTTTCATCCATCCATGTATCTGTGTTAATGCTGCAATGCCAGCAAAATTAGCTATAGGTTGAAATGTACTTCAACCCAAACTCTTATTTGAACAGTCCCTGAAATTTGCAGACGAAGAGAAAGAGGAGACTGACGGATCTGCCTGGAGAAAACCCCCCTATTTTTTGCCTAGCATTAGTTACATAACTTAAGTTTCCTGCAAAGAAGTTCCTCTTTAAGAGCAGAAGCCTTCAAGTGTGCTCCTATTGCACCAGCTCCAGCAGCGGATTACAACACACCAACTCTTGCCAACACAGCTACTCCCTAAGCAAGAAAACTGCTCAAGATTTATCTGATTCAGAGTTTCTTAAGTTCAGATTCCAAAAATCAAAACCATCCCGTGGCTTCCAGTTTGCGCTACCAACACTGCGTTGAGCCCAAGGTCACCGGGTGCATGTCACGGTTAGCTCTGTGCTTGCATGTCAAACTTCACAGCATCACCCGGCTGAGATCACAGGTCTTCCCGCTACAGCTTGATCCAAAGCCCATTTAAAGCAACATAAAGACTTCTATTGACTTCGTTTGGACTTTGGACCCGTTCCCAGAAGCACAGTAGACTCTCTGATAGCTCCCAGCATCCTCAGGATTAGAGGCAACCCGTCAGTTCTGGTTCCAGCTAACAGGTTGATGTTGCACATAAACAACAGGTGAGATGACAAAATTGTTAGCCGTACCCATGGAGTGCCTCCATTTCAGTTAAATGCTGGTGACATCATACCGTATCACCATTCTGTAGTTTTCATGCTTTCCCACAATGCCGCTGAGAAAACCTGACAGGGCATCGGAGCCTATGGAGTCTTGAGTTAGTTTTCAAAAAAGATTTAAAAATAAAAAAGCATTTTTGGTTTAACACATCATTTTGTAACCCACTGAGAAGTAATTTTATACCAGAGATCATTTTGAAATACACTTAAGTATTCACTATGTATTCATTTATCTTTCAGAAAATGTCATAATTTTTCTTGTTGTATTTAATAACTGCTAGTTAATTATGTAAAATCCCATCCCATCTGCTTATTCCTTCACACAGCGAAATTAGAGGGCTTGATTCTACAGCCATTACTCACAGAAGGAGAGGCATTGATATAATGGACTTCCCTGAAAAGGGATTACGGTATAGGATCTTCTGATATTGATTTTATGACATCATAATCTTTTCCTCAGAAGCAGACACTGACTCAAGCTAATATCAGTGCAAGATTAGGCAGAGGCAGCCAAGTTAGAGAAAGAAAATTATTAAAAAACAAACCTCCTCATTTACAGTAAGCAGACTGCAATAAAATATTAGCTATGTTCTCTGTTTTGAATAAAATTATCTCTAAAAAGAAAAGAGTGATGTTTCTCTTTTTCATCTCTTGCCCTTCTTACAGTTACTTTCATGAAACCATTGTGAGCTAGAGCATTTTTTGTAGGTTAATGGGTTCTCTTTGAAGGGATTAAAGTCACATTGATTATTAATTTTTTTTGATGTTTTAAATGTCCAGAAGCTCTGATGAGCAACATCCTGTAGAAATCAATACCAAATAAAAACAAAAGAAGCAAACAACAACAACAACAAAAAGCCTTCTGCTCAGTTCCTGGGGGAAGCAATTGTGACTTATTTCTGTTTGGAAGGTATATCCGCCCCTTGGAGAATACCAGCAACTGGCATATATGATAATCATTTCTCAGTTATCAAGAGCATCCTTATTTTGATGTGTCTATCTTTCAGACTTCAGGCAGAGTTTGCAGATATTTTGCATACAGAACAAAGCTAGGCACAGCAGTGCTAAGCAAATAATAAATAAATAAATTTCATTGCTGTTGGAAAATGTTCATTTTTTTCTTAAATCTGCCTTGCAGTACTTTGGGAAAACACTAATTAGCATTCTTTCTGTGGAATTTTTTCCACCAATTCTCTCTAGTGTTCTTCACCATATTTTAATGGGGGGGGGGGTGGTTTATTTTTTTGTTGCTCGAGTTTAAAATTTTTTTGCTGTTTGTAAGTGGAATGAGAACTAGACCCTTCCTTCTCATTTGATAGGTCAATGAGGAGTAAAGACTTTCCATGTTAAAATGACTTCCATATTAAAATGACTTCCATATGAACAACGACGAAATAATCTTGAAAAGCTGTGGTCCAGATAACAGACACATGCCAAACAGCAGATTACACAAAGGTAACAAGGCAATTGGGACAGTCTGCGATCTGCTCTGGGGACTCCTCTCAGCCTTGAAAAACAGCCCCTTCTTGGTTGATTCTAGGGATGTGTCAAGGAAATGATTGAAAGCTTTTAAAATTGAAGTGGTTGCTGATGTGATCGACAACTTAGTGACTGGGACCTACCTCTCTTGTCCCAAAGACTTGGCCTTTGCATTACATCGTCGGAAGTCAACATAACTAAATTGGGGACCTACACGTTTATAGCACACAAGGGAGCTAGTTATTCAAACCCTTCTGACACAACTAGAAGACCCATGTCTCAACCTCCTAAAGAGCACTGAGGCCCAATCATTTCAAAATCACAGCTGTTAGACTGACAAGCAACATTATCTGTTTTTCCCAAAGTACTTAAAAAGGAATTTAGGATTTTTATCCTTCGAGATGTTCATATCTGCCAAACAGCTACCTCATGTTAAATCTCTGGCTGACATAGAATAGCACAGAGTTGTTGACTTCTGTTATCTCCATTCAGCTCCTCTGAAGTGCTCGATCCCTGTACTTAAATGTCCCACTTGAATTTTTCCATCCCCAACGTCATGTTTTCTACCCATTCACAGTGCCTATCCCACATATTCTCTTCTCATGTCCATGCTGCCACCTCAAGAACAGCATACTGAAAGCTGAGTGTATTAATCCCCTTAAAAACATATCTCCTGATAGCTCTCTTTCCTGTTACTATCAGCTGTGTCACCAATTTTCCCATCACCAATGCTTACTGTAAAGCATTTCTTCTCTAAATACACGCATATAAGAGAAGAGAAAATGCAAAGATAACCATAGTAATTTGAGCACAGCACATACTACTCTTGTTCTGGTACGATGTGCTATCTTTATGGCGAGCCAGACATGATGCATATCATTTTATTTCTGGAACTCCTTCATTTAAAAGCCAGTGTAATTTCCTAGCATAAGAATGAAGGAGTTCCAGAAATGAAATGCATCACGTTTGGCTTACCGTAAAGACAGCAGACTTCTTCCTTAGGAGTTGCTCCCTTCACTGGCTGTATTCATTCAAGATTACACAGTGCTATGAAAAGCAAGGTAACCTTTCTGTTTCAAGTATCTCCCATTCTCTATTCATCCGTTACACATTGCGCACGTGGCAGCTAGTATGTGTTGCCACATTTCTTTCATAAAGATTTTCCTCTTTTCATCTATACATTGATAGAAGCTTAATTAAAAAAAAAGTTATAATGGCTTTTGTGAGCAGAACATATTTAATAAGCCATTCTCTTCATTTTCTTAGTAGACTCCTAGGTACTAAACTCTGTGTAAAGCTTTTCATTTTAAAACATTTTTAATGTTTATCAAAGTTTGGGTTTTTTTGTTTACATTGCAACCAATTACATTTTGCTACAAGAATAGAATCCTTAAAATCTTGAGTAACGAAAATGTAATCACTAATTTACTAGAAGATAAGAGTGCTCAGGATGACAAAAAATTATACATACTTCTCCAATGGAAAAGGCAAATAATTTTAAAGAACACTTAAAACCAAAGTTAACTATGAGCCTTTCAAGTTGTTCAGCAAAAAGACCTGTTTTCAAAGCTTTATTTTTTGACATTTATTGTCCTGACCCATATGCCTAAGTAAAAAAAGCTCTCTTCTCCAGAGCTGAGACTGTCTAGTAAAACAAGTCTCACGATGTATTTACACAAGACTTTGTTCAGTTTAACATTCATTCTGAAGCTCTGTAAGGTCATGTCATGATCTGCCTGGATTGCTCTGTGTGGTGACATCAGAAATGTAGATATTAGTGGGCTTCTGAAGTTCGGTCAGCACACCGCCTTTGAGCCCTTTAATGAATTGCCACGGGATCGCCACAGGTAAGTCTTTATTCAGCATGGTCCCTGTCTTAACCCTAATGAGGGATCACCCCTGAGTGCAGCTTCTGACTGAGGTGATACAACCTAGAAATTGCCTTATTGACCTCGTGCAATTTGAGTCGGGGGCTCATTACTCCTGTAGGGATGAAAGATCTTTTCTCGATGGTCCACTATCATTTCACCACAATGAAATCAGAAATTTGCCAAGGAGTAGTAGCAGACTCTTATTCCACTGGCAGAGAGGGTTTTGCAAGTCCTTACTACAGTTCCGTAAACATGAGTTGGCATCCAAGCATCCTCTTCATTAGCTTTGCCCTCTAGAATCACCCTGGTCTAGAAATAAACCATGAAAATAATGAAATGAGAGAGAACATGACTTGTAGAAGTTTTGGGCTAAGGATGACCATTCATAATAAGCTTTTTAAAAAAGAAAAGTGTATGCTTTTGCTGGGAGGATGCTTTTCTTTCCCATACGGCCTGGATAGTCTCAGACTAGTGGTAGGCAGAAAAGTTCAGACTTTTACCTCTGTAGCTCCTCTGAGTCTGTCCCATCTTGAGAAACCTTACATCCATTTTTGTGTGCAAAACTAACTTGTAAGATAGGGGGGGCTTATTTTGATACTAGTAGGACGTGGTCATGAGGAAACAAAACAAACAAACTTGTTTTCTCGATAAGAGCTTCAGCCAGCATCTCTCAGAGAGAGAAGAGATGCTAAAAGGACTCCGTACCAAAATTCACATTGTGTCCAGTTTTTTTTTTCCAGCCAGGAGGAAACAGTGATGAAGCACTTGGGCTCCCAGCTGTGATATCAGCCTTTCTCCTAAAAAGGTTTCTCCCACAGAAAGAGGGAGTGTCCTGATGGTATGGCTTTTGTTTCAGATTATTAACATTAGATGCAGAAATTCTTGAAAATTACACCAATAGAAATGCATTTCCTTTGTTGGGTAAGGTTGTGCTAAGTAAAGTCTTACAGAATCTAAATCTCTTTGAATGCCTTGGTCCATGTGAACCTGAATTTAGACTGCACTATGACACCAAACTCCATAAACTGATGTAGTAGTGGACAAAAGTCTACCCTGCTAGACATAAAAAGTTGTCCTTGCTAAGAGAAGGAAAGAGGGTGTTGCTGCTTTATATGCAGAGCCTGAAGAGCTCTGACTGATACAAAGACCTCAGTCTCCTGGAAATAAGAGATGCATTTTTTATTTGTAAAATAAAATAGACAATTTTAAAGTAGACAATTTTCCTGAAGAGTATCATCCCTTCTATTCAGTCCATACATGGAACTACTGTGACAACCAGTTTTCTCATTGTCTTCCTACTTGAGAGCATTGGTCAGACCCTCCTGGAGGTGTAACAGATTGTAAACGATGTTCCAGCACCAGGTCTGGCATGTTTAAGATGCTTTTGTCCTCTACTTGAGCTCTACCTTGTCCCACACACAAGGAAACATAGAATCACCCAAATGCAAGCTAGTAACAGCATGGGACATCTGACATATTGGTCACATAATCCAGGGCACAACTTCAACTGGTCGAAGCTCAGTGTAGACATAACTAAGGGAAGGTTGCTGGATTGCAGTTAGAAAAGGTGGGAAAGATAGCGTCAGTCTCTGGGATCAGGGAACGTGTCTACTTTTTATTGTTCTTTATTTAGCTGAAGTACAGCTTTTCCTTTCAGCTGTGATCAGCCATGCCTTTGCCACACCAAAATGAGACAATTACAAAAGCACGCTGCTGAAGACTATGCCTTCCAGCCATTCAGACTGAAACACCGGAGAACACAGACCCATTGCAAAATGGCAATATATTAAGTGAGAGATTCCTACAGCAGAATGGTTGGAGGCTTTTCTCTGAAGCAAGACACAGCCCTGTTCCTCTCCCAAGTACTGTAAATCCATATTAATATCTGAGCTCGCACACAGTACCTTTCTTCTGTGAGTTTCTAAACTAGACATCACGTAAGAAAACCACTAAAGAAAGAGAATGATAAAGGTTCGAGATCACACTGCTGTATTTCCAAAAGAGATTATGGTATTACCCTGGAGCACAGAAAGCAGTCGCATCATACTGTGAAAGAAGGAACTAAATATTACTAGGCCATGGGCAACAATATCAGGCACATGACATGCAGTGGGCAATATTCCTGTTTGAGCTCCTTTTGTCATTGACCGTACCAGCAACCTCAGACAACATAAGGAGTTGGAACAGGTCGGCACTATTACTTTACACCATGAAATACAACAATTGGAAGAGAAGAGAAAATGTGCTTTGAGCAGTTTTATCACTGTGCAAAGTCTGCTGATGATTTTACGAATTGCCAGATGGGCATCAAGGCCCCACCAAGCAGATACAGCTTAGCAAGTGACATTTGGGCTGCTAACACTGAAACAGTAAGCACACAGACATCAGTTTTGCCCACTTGCAGATTAATCAGTTCAATGTTGCTGCTTTCTCAATGAGATTAACTTCCAGGTGAAACATCAATTTAGTAACTTGAGGCTGGATAATTTTAGTGTTGCTTCAACAAGTTGGCAGAACTAAACAGCACAAAACTAGGGCAATGCCTTGTTTTGAAATTAGTTGTTTTCAATTATTAGTCACTGAAAAAAAAAAAAGAATGCAGACATTAAAGAAAATTCAGTGATTTTCAGGCTCAGGAAAATTGTCTTATTCCAGCGATCTGAAACAAGCACTGCTCTTGCTTCCCCAACTTCTTTCCTGTAACCATGTTTACTTTGAGTGTCCTCTGAAGTGTCAGTTCTCCTCTTATTGTAGCGTCCAATAATAATATACAAGATAACTAATTACAGTAGACTTGCTATCCAACCGAAGTCATAATCCAGTCACACATGGTGTTACTGATGCACCTCTATCTTGAGCTACAGCTTCACCTTCTCTTACACTACAAAATTCTGCTAATGCCCATCAGCTTTCTTTGTCATTCCAGTCCTGGGTTGGTCTGAGTTTTATCTGGCTCAGAAGTGATGTTTACTTTCCACCAGAATGAAGACCCGAGGCCTTGGCTACCTTCAAACCTTACCAAATTTCTTGAGATTTATTATTTATTTTACAGGTATAGTATTTTACAAATTTAAACTACCTATTGCCTGTCTTGCTTTACCACAGTATTTTTTGTCACAGTAGTGCTAATAAAACCAAAACAGGAAAAAAAAAAAACCCACAAAACCAAAAACCACACCACCAAAACACCTTGAATTTTTAAAAAAGCCAGGATTCACAGCAATATGAACTCTGTGATTGTGGGATAAAACAGCTACTTAAAACTGTGTGCACTTCTCTATTAGGGAACAAACTAGAACCTTCATCTTTCTGCTGAGCCATAACATCCACAGTCTTACTTTCTTAAAAATAAAAATTCAGAAAAAATCACCAAATTCCAAGGAACAAAATTTTGTCTGTATATTAACATTTTATCTTGCATAAATGTATGTTTCAGCAGTTATGAAAATGAGACAGCTGACAGTTGACTACTATATGTGAACAGATGCTGCGAAAGCTTCCCTTTAAATAGTTCTGTCAATGCAATGTCAATTTTAGAAGTGACACCACTGCTGTTCTAGGACATGATCCTGCAAACTCTCATTCACACAGGGAGTCCTGCTGATTTCCATAAAACATTTACATTTAGAAGACTGAAAGGTCAGGTCCTTAGTTGCGGAGCTCTCCTTAACAATGACTGACAAATATACAAGAAAGTTTTTAGTAGTGCTGAACACTGTACTTTAGGGTTCAGTGATTTTCAGGCTCAGGAAAATTGTCTTATTCCAGCGATCTGAAACAAGCACTGCTCTTGCTTCCCCAACTTCTTTCCTGTAACCATGTTTACTTTGAGTGTCCTCTGAAGTGTCAGTTCTCCTCTTATTGTAGCGTCCAATAATAATATACAAGATAACTAATTACAGTAGACTTGCTATCCAACCGAAGTCATAATCCAGTCACACATGGTGTTACTGATGCACCTCTATCTTGAGCTACAGCTTCACCTTCTCTTACACTACAAAATTCTGCTAATGCCCATCAGCTTTCTTTGTCATTCCAGTCCTGGGTTGGTCTGAGTTTTATCTGGCTCAGAAGTGATGTTTACTTTCCACCAGAATGAAGACCCGAGGCCTTGGCTACCTTCAAACCTTACCAAATTTCTTGAGATTTATTATTTATTTTACAGGTATAGTATTTTACAAATTTAAACTACCTATTGCCTGTCTTGCTTTACCACAGTATTTTTTGTCACAGTAGTGCTAGTAAAACCAAAACAGGAAAAAAAAAAAACCCACAAAACCAAAAACCACACCACCAAAACACCTTGAATTTTTAAAAAAGCCAGGATTCACAGCAATATGAACTCTGTGATTGTGGGATAAAACAGCTACTTAAAACTGTGTGCACTTCTCTATTAGGGAACAAACTAGAACCTTCATCTTTCTGCTGAGCCATAACATCCACAGTCTTACTTTCTTAAAAATAAAAATTCAGAAAAAATCACCAAATTCCAAGGAACAAAATTTTGTCTGTATATTAACATTTTATCTTGCATAAATGTATGTTTCAGCAGTTATGAAAATGAGACAGCTGACAGTTGACTACTATATGTGAACAGATGCTGCGAAAGCTTCCCTTTAAATAGTTCTGTCAATGCAATGTCAATTTTAGAAGTGACACCACTGCTGTTCTAGGACATGATCCTGCAAACTCTCATTCACACAGGGAGTCCTGCTGATTTCCATAAAACATTTACATTTAGAAGACTGAAAGGTCAGGTCCTTAGTTGCGGAGCTCTCCTTAACAATGACTGACAAATATACAAGAAAGTTTTTAGTAGTGCTGAACACTGTACTTTAGGGCAATGACATTTATAGTCAGTGGTATTCGCCTAGACGGTACACACATTTTCTTCTAGAAGTTACATGAAGCATATTAAATATGCTTGAGAAACCATTAAAGGAGCGAAAGCGTAGAGATAAAAAATGTCATGTGAAACCAAGCTTGCAGTATTAAGCAGAACTTTGAAAAATTAATCTGCCAAGAAGATAGGCTGAGCCTGAACATAGCACGGTACTGATCAGAAAGCAATGTTAAATTCTGCCACGATAAAACCGTCACGATACACCACCCGCCCCTTTGTTAGCTCCATTTTCATAACGGTTCTCTTGCGGGGGGGGGGGGGGGGATGCATGAAAGATAAGAGGCGTTTAACGGGGGAACACGTCGCG
>NW_008825614.1:7822177-7835383 GCF_000699105.1 Pygoscelis adeliae
ACCCAGGTACCAGCAGCAGACACAGTGTTTGGAAACAACGTAGGCTTCCTTACGGCTGTCCTCAGGAGGTAGAATAAAGCGCGTGGAGAACTCTTCAGGGTTCACGGTACAGGTCTAAGCCTGCAAGGGGTGGAGAAGAATTCATCCTGTCCCGCGAGATACTCAGGGCCCAGTGACTAGAGGGGCACATGGGGCACCTGAGGCCACGTCCTCTGTCGTGTCTTCCCTGTCCCACCCCACAATCCTGCACTTTGATCAGGGCCATCTCCAAACTTAAGGATAGGCAAGCTATTCATCTTTGCAAGAGTCTTGCTTAAGACAATGCCTCCAGGAAAAAAGGGGGGAGAGCGAACCAAAACAAAACCCCAAAACACCTACACGCCCCCCCCCCCCCCCATTTGACCACTATGATGAAAATAGTCTTTCCAAAATGAGAAGACTACATCAGAATCTGGTTTGTCACCAACCACACTCTCACTCACACCAGTATAAATTAGGGTGCATCCTCAGTGCAGTATAAATTAGGGTGCATCCTCAGTGAAGCTATCAGAGCTATAACCAATATCGATCTGAACAAAATACGGTCGTAAGTGCAATAAGGCGGTGTCTGGGGCACAAAACTTCAGAGCAACTTTGGATCTAGGTGAGGTTCCATTGCTCATAGTAGTGGGCCACCACCTCGCTTTTCCTTAAAAAACTAAAATGGTGGCTGAAAGTAGATTCAGGGTTTGTTTTCAAATTTTCTAAGTCATTTAGGCAAGATGAACTCTATTACATTCTTGTGGGAATGTCCTTTAAACTGATCAGTTACAAAGTTGTTTTCTAACAGCATTACTAAATTAGACAGTAATGAATCTGCATTTCAGAGCCCTGCCTGGCTTATATGTGGCGTATTTTTGATTTTCATATAATTTGGGCCTTCAGTCAACAAAAGCTTGATTTCAAAGTGGCCAAAGCCAGAGAGGGATGTGCTTATTTTATACAGAAATGGGCCCTTGAGCAGTGATTTGCCACGCTTGATGGGGATTAATCCAGAAAATGAAGGAGAAATTCAGGTCCTGTGTAGATACTGGCACAAAGCCCAAATTTAGAGCTCCAGAAGGCAAATGCTATTCATATCTTCATTTATAAGAAGCTGGGGACAGAAAGGACCTACTCAATGCTACCAGTGAAGGACACAGGCCTCTCTTGGGTATCCATCACTCTGGTGATGTTTGGAGCATTATCTGAAATTGGTATGCAAGGGGTTAACCATGTCTAAATTTCCTTCAGTACACAGGTTTAGGATGAAGAAAGAGGTTATCTAAAAGACAGAGCAGTAAATTTCTTTAGGAAATTAAGATTGTTGTCAGTACTTCAGACCTGTGGATTGAATTTTAAGCTAGGAACGTCTTGTTTACTAAGTAAATTAAATTGTAATAGTCAATGATTTTTGACATTAAGATTGTACTTTATGCAGTCTTCTCCAATATTCCACTCATTTACAATATTCAGATGTTAAAATGCTGATAGCATAAACAGGACTAAAGATACCTAAAAAGAAAAAAAAAATTATAAAATTCCAGTAGCATGTTGGCCTCAGAACAACACTATCTGAATCAAAGAGTTAAAGTGAACAGTAGCTGAAAGAAGTGAGAAGCACTTCTGGAATGAAACCTTCAGTAAAGGACTAAGACATTAAAACATTCTGGTCTGGCTGTTGCAGCAAAGAAAAATGCAGCCAAGAGAATGCAAGAATTGCATCCTTTTTAAATTATGAGGGTCTAGTGATACTCAACCTTTTCAAAAAGTGCCAGTGCTTTGGAAGATGCCAATCTGCCAATAGAACCGAATCCTTCAGAAAATGATAATTAAGTCTTTTTTTTTTTAAATAAAAAAAGTAAAAAAGGTGTTTTCCAGCAACTATTCAGGATTGTGTTAGACACAGGCAGTAGAACAGTTCTTGCCAAGGAAAGCCTACACCCAAGCAGAGAAAGAAGGTATAATGTGAGCAAAGCTAACAAGCAAAGATTGGCATACTGGAGAGGTTGGCTCCAGGCTTTTTCAATGGGTGAAACCTGGAATGTCATACAGAGCGTTTCTTAAGAATGCAAGAAGGTAGGACGTGAAGGAGAAAGAAAAGAAATTTCTTCTTTTCTGAATAGGAGGTGTGAAAAGTAAATACAGACTGGAGAAAAAAAAAAAGGAACTATGAAAACAAGGGCAACCTTATTTGTTTCTAGCATCTAAACAATAAAAACAGCGAGTCTATTAATAAACCAGCAACACTTTAAAAATAATGAGACAATGAGATATCTTCCATTTACTCATGGAAAAAGAAACAGGGCAATTTGTAAGTGTTTGCAAGTGGTCAGTTAGTGAAAGATACTGATACAAGGGTATTCCAGAGGCTCCAGAAGTCCTTCAAGCCCCTATCCACCGGTCAAAGGTACACCAACAGCCAAAAGGCTTCCTAAGGGCTCTATAACCCACTACATCACTCCAGGAGGAAAGGATGGAAGTATTCAGCAGCATACCTCACAAATTAATCTGGAATGTGGTTTATTTGAATGAAAAACATGCAAATATTTGAGAAAATTTTTAAAAATAAAAATCAGCAAAAAAAATGCTCAAATGGGGAACCCATTGTGAAGTCAAACATGGCTTTTTCTGAATCAGATAATGTGGTTTGGGTGATTTGACCTAAAACTCCCACACACACACTTTGCCTTCCAGAAATCTGAAAAACCTCTTCTTGGCACAGTACAAGCTGAAACATATTCCCAGTTACTAAGAAGGCCCTATAGCAAAGACTAAGTCAAAGCCCTGACCTTTGCATTCGTGTAACTCCTGCGGTACAAAGCAGCTAACTCAACAGGGAGTCCTTCACTTCACCAGCAAGTTCCCTTGACTCACATTAAGACTGACGCTTGTGAATCCCTGCCATCGTTTCCCAGAATTTATCGAAAGCCATATGTGGCATTATGGCATGGATCGATGGCCAGAGCATGTTGCATTATGAGCGTTTCTCATTCTTCCCTAGGAATCTGTTTTCAGCATATTCTTGGAAGGCATCCTAATTTTTCTTGGGCTATGATCTACGCTGGGCTGCAGTGGTATGAGAGCAGGTTTAAGGGACTCTGGTTCTTTCTAAATCCACCTGGCAGAATTGCTGTGAAGCAGAGAATTTGGAGCAGAGGGACCTGACAGCGAGGTGTGTAACAGGGTATTATGATACAGATGAAATTCCCACAGTCCTGTCTGTGCACACTAGATTTACTGTAAAATCTGGGGATGAATTATTTTGTGATGTGCAGTATGCAGGAACATGATAAAGATATTTCAAGGTATTATAGGACACAGATCACTAGAAGACAAAAATCGTTAAAAGAAAATCCTCTTGCATTTTAAGAGCACCACCTACAAGCAGGAGTCCACATCAAACACACTTTGTCAAGAGCTTCTCAGGTAGCTCATCAACTACTTGAAATTTGTGCTAGTGACAAGGCTAGAGCTTTGCCTTTAATATAATGACCTGATGAATTAAGACAATCATGGTTGCTTGTAATCAGTGATTTAATGAATGTAACGTCCTAACTGAACCATATATCACACTAGATTATTAGAGAAACATAAAAATCAAGATGTTTTGTGGTTTCAAATGTTTCTAAAATTGTTCCTGCTTTTAGCTTACACAGGCTTAATTTCAGGTTTACAGTAAATTCTTCCCTTGCCCCTGAAAACCCCAAAGCAACACTCAGTCAGATCTACCAAGTTTGCCTGGCCTAGGGGGAAAAGCTGTAAATTACCATTTATTCTTAGCTGCAGTATAAGCCCAGATTTATATGAAGCTTTACAGGCCTCAGCAAGTCTGGATAAATATGGCATGAAATGAGGTTTATTTTAAAAAACAAAACAACACAAACCAAAACAAACCCACAACCCTGTAAATAGAAGAAGTCCTAGTCCATGAAGTTTTTGAAGCAAAGCTATTTTTCAGTGACAAAGGTTTTTAGGGAAAAAAAATTGGGGATCCTGCTTAAATATATTCACACCTAAAGTCCTTCCGTTTCAATGACAGCAATGGATAAAACAATAACAAAAACAAGTGGAAAGGGTGGCTAGAATAATGTACATGGGTTGCCACTTATGTGTTAGTGCAAATTTATCTTAGCTTTCTTTTTGATAAGTACAGGCCCTGTGACTTTTAAAAGTATGTCCCACAGTCCCCCTAACAAACAAGTTGACAGTTTTTTTTTAAGATCTGTCTTTTCATAACAAGAATGATTGACACACTTCAGATGTACAACCTGACTAGCCTCCAGATGCTTATTAGTCTTTCAATGCAAGAGAAACAGTGAACTATACCACAAAAGGTCATTTCCCTTTAAAAAAAGTCAGAAATCTGTCTTTGGCATTGAATCTCTTCCTCATAAATAAGGGTATGAAAGATTTTGTCTGACATTTCTTTCCTTTAACACTGTGCAGTGTTCACTGAAATAATGTATGGAGAGGAACTCCATACATTGTTTTTTGGGTTGGTTTTTTTTCAGAACGCAAGTAGTAAACATACTCATAAAGGCCAGTGAGATTATTTAACATTTAAACAGTGTATGCAACTCTTATTTATCTGTCCTCGGGTATCTGGATGCTACAGGATGCCTGAGAAACCCAGCAAGTTCTGTGAATGGAGTTTTACATCAAGAAAAATATTCATATATGTTTACCTTTCTTGTGAGCTATTAAATATTTGATCAGCCCTGCCTGTTATCAGGTATCATCTCTTTTACTCTTATAGTTCTCCATCAAGTCTCAGCAGATATAGTTGATTAAGAAAATTGCCATGGTTTCTGACTGTGCTTATTTTGTATTGTAGCCTGTATGTTTCCTTCCAGATGCAGCTGGCTTCTCCATTTTCGTCTATGATCTGAGCAGGTCAAAGGCACAATCACACTGGAGAAAGAAGGAGGTTGGGAATTTCGGGCTGTCTTTAGCACCTTCCCCAGCCATATAAGATGAAAAAAAAAAAAAAAAAATCAAGTGATCTTTTCTGCTTAAGATGGGTACATCTTTCTGGGAGTACTCCTCAGTAATTCAACCATACTTTACATCGCAGAACCATCTAGGCTCTTTATCCCCCCAAAAACCTGAAAGGAAAAACATCCAGAAGAAGGACTGGGTTCTGGCTCGTCCCAGTCAGCCACCGGCTTTAGTACCTTTCACCTCTAAAATGTACTGACTTCCTCTGACCCTCAGAGGCTCTATTGATTCACAGAAACCTGAGTCATACTTACAGGAAACATTTCCCTCCCCAGAAATTTACAATAGGAGCTGCAATTTTGCACAGATAACATCCTTCTTTTCTTCCCTGACATCTATGCTAAAATTTTTTCCTCTGTCTTCATGGTATGGGGTTACTATATCCCAATATAAATGTGCATGCCTTAAATTGGTGCCTTTTCGCTCCCGTTTCCCAAACGGCCTCAATAAGCAGCCTTTTTGCATTAGAGAGATTTCTTTCCTACGCAAAGATATTAGCTTCTGCATACTACTTCCCAACCTCAGGTATCAAAGCATTTTTCAAACGACCAAGAATAGCCGTCCCCCCGGCTCTGCAGGTGAGGGAAGTATATAGCTCACATGCTCTATAGTGTTAGAAGGCCCTGAACAGAAGCACCTCAGAGTCAAAGTTTCACCTTGAAGCCAAAGAAAAAGAGAGCCTTGTGAGGTCTGCACTCAGACTTGTTATCTCTCCTCAGCAGAAGTTACCCACGGACGGAGAGCAGCGTGAAATCCAAATTAAGACAAAGAACCGTTTCGTGCATTGGGCTGCAGTGCCCTGTTATTTGACCCGCTCCCTGCCTGTATTCCTGCAGCGGCAGCATCTGTGCTGTCACCCTTCTGCCTGGGGTACCTGTGGGTGGGGGTAAGCAGCCCCCACCCAGCCTGGTGGGATACTGCTGCCAGCCCTGGCTGCCTTCCCGCCGTGCTCTTCCTCACCGCTTTGCAGTGCGACGCTCTGCTTAAAGGACTCAGCATCTTCCCTCTGCTTCACGAAAACCCCAGCCAATCAATCAGGCAACAACACGCGACTAAAGCAATCGGTCACACCGTTTGATTAATCACGCCAATTACCGGGTACTCAGAGTAAACAATTTCAAAAACAACCCAGTGTGGAAAATGGGCCTGCAGCTATGTAAGAATGGGTCAAATCGCTTGAAATCATAAATATATTCATAAAAATCTCATTTCATTCACAAACAATTTACTTCCTAGGGGGTGAATTTCATTCAGAGAAGAGAGAAAAGACAAGATTCAGCAAATATATTATTGGCACCGTCAGGTGTTCTAATTTCAGCTGCAGAAATCACTGAGGAAAGCAGGTTAGCAGGATTTAAGAGAATTTTACGTGTTATATGGAAATAGGAAGAAAATCTGTAGATTTATCAGGTAAGGCAATGATGTTTTCTTTTTAAATTCAATCTTTAACATTTCAATATCTCAGGGGTCAGAAAGACTGTTAAACACAAAGGACAGGATGATGAGGGATTTTTCTTTTTTTCAAGTTTGCCTTTCTGTACATTATATGTGGGCTCATTCCAGAGTATTTGGAAAAAATGTCCAACAGTAGGAATGGAAACAAAAGCTTTTTCAAATATGTAAGTATTAGAACATCTCCACAGAATTTCCCCTCCATTTTTGAGAGCCATTACACGCCTACTTGCAAAGTCTTAATTAAAAATAATCTGCTTTCCTTTTTCTTGATCATCTCTCAAGAAACACGTATGGTCTGTCCAGTTTAAATAAATTAGCACATTAATAGTTCAAATACATCAATTATGAACTTAACATACTCTCAGACTAATGGGACTTGCATTATTGATTTCAGCAGACATAGGATGCCTCACTTATTTTTTTGGAAAGTAATTTAATAGAAATTGATACGATGAGTCAGCAAACTGTTTTTTCTAACATGACTTTCACCTCCAGGAATACTCCTTCACAGTTCATATAGCATATTTTCACACCCAGCTCTTTCTAAGACCATGGTTTGCTGTCCCTACCCTGACATCTTCAACAACCCCTTAAATCAGAAGAAAGCAAGCAGACCTGAGCAAATCAGTCAGGTAGCCATGCCGTCTGAGCGAATTAGGAAAAGCAGAGCCCTTAGTTTCTGCCTTCAGCTGAAATCAGCACCAATGCCTCTTTCTCCAACAGAGCAGCTGAAGTCTCGGATGGGATGAGGACGAGTCCCCTGAGCCCATCTGCAACCTTCTTCTCCCGTGGGCCAGCAGTGCCTGCCTGTACAGGTGTTTGCTCTCCACCCAGCCCCACCAGGAGGATGCCAGGCAGCTTTGCATACACCACTGGCCGTTGAGCAACACCAAGGGGATGACTCCAGAGGTGACAGCTCTGCCTGGGCTGTTAGTTGCTTCACCATGGCCAAAACCAATATGTGTTTTCAATCAACCTATTTGACTAATGCTGGAGAAGGGCAGAGGATGAGAGGTCATTGCAATGACATTGACCTGGCTTAGATGGGGACAGTTGAGGGAGAAGCCAAGTGCCTGTCTTCTCCCCATGAAGCTCACTCCTGCTGGTCTCCTTACCCAGTCTCAGTGGTAGCACACCTAAAACTGTGCCCACCCAATGCCCAAGGTAGGATAATATGTATGAGGACACAAATTGCCCAAATTGAGTGCAGGTATCAACCCAGTAAACTGGGTTTTTACTCAGTTATGGAGTTCCTATGTCCTAAAGGAAATCATCTGATGTTCTGAGTCAAGGCAGAAAGGATTTTATAAGGAAAAACTCCCACAGTTTCTGAAGAGAAAACAAAGTTTGAGCTGACACAAAGGTTACCTAACATATTGTCTCCTGCCCTGACCCACATGGTCCTTACAGGGTAGCACTGAAGTCTACTGAAGTAGTGTGGGGAAAGCCTGTGCTTCAGAGGCATTTCAGAGCCTAGAGACTGCCAGTCTCCAATGGGGGTGTCAGGAAAAAAAATAAAAATCCAGCACTGCTGGCACTCTGCACGAGAGTCCCTGCATTAACTTAGCCAAGGTTATCATATCCATGACAAATATGAGGTTCACTTTCTTATGCTTCCAGACAACCCACAAATCTCAAAGTACCAAACGAACTAAATTGCTATGAAATTAGAGTCATGCAAAACTACATGCAACAATAAAACCCAGAACAATCTTCATTTCCATGGCATTTTTGTCATAATTAAAAATATTCATAGAGCTTTGCAAAGCATGAAATTACCTCGGCATTTCCATATCAGAGAGTAGAACCTTGGCACCAGCTCAGGGTAAAACTCTGGAGCCCTGGGAGGCTGCACATTACACATCAAACAAGCATCTACAGAGCTGTTCAAGTACACGCCGAACACCTTGTAAAACTGGAGGCAGCTACAAAATGGCTGCAGTGGCCCGATGCTTTTGGGCAAGAGAGCTCTGACATTTTCTGTCAGCTTAGGAAATCCACACAAAGCAGGAGGTAGATCAATAGTGTAGAAAACATCAAAATGACATTATGGGGACTTTGACAGAGGTAATGTATTTACAAGCATAATAGCTTCAGCTGCAATAATTAAATGTGGAGTTTTACGCAGGCTGTGCACGGAAACAGCCCCTCTGAAGTAGACTGCTAGCTGACATGACCCAAATACATGCACGGGGCTAAAAAACACTGAAAACAAAGGCACCTTGGTACAGTAATTCTCAGAACCTGAGTGTAACCAGAAGCAACTAATGAAGGGTGATGCTCATGAGATCTGAAATACCTTACATCTTTTATTCAGCAAAGGAAGTGAAAATGTGAAATTCCCCATTTGAAATGTTAGAAGGGCCGTGACTGCTTTCTGACAATGGCTTACTCCGTTAGAGCATCACATTCCTGTAACAAATATCTACTCAAGTCAATGGAATAGTTTATAGGAGAAAATACCATTATTCAGTGTAAAAGGCTTAAGAACTCGGTCCATGGAATTCACAAGGTCAGGCTGAAAATAATTCACATATGTGCCAAGAATACCTCAGCTTTGGGGTTCACACCCATTTTCAACCCATCCTGTCTTGGGCAGCCCAACACGCCCCCTCTCCAAGTCTCATTAGATATTTGCTCCCAGGAATTTCATTCAGGCCTGCTTCTAACTTGGGGAGCTTGTTGACCTTGGGCAGCTTGAAACTGAGAGGACTCCATGATTTCAGTAGCCCACATAAATGATTAGCAGAAAGGTACAGATACATGCTGGGATTCAGACTAGTGAGACACAAATTTAAGTAAGACTTGTTGCAAATGTTCGACCATGAAAGCCCTTGTGAAAGGATGCATATTAAAAAAAAAACCTCTTCAGTTTCTGTCCCACCGCTGAGTGAAACAAGTAATGTTCTAATATCAAGGTGGATTTGAATGCATTGCCATCAAAGTAATTACATCTGACAGAGATGAGAAATGGGATCCTGTTATATATGGCAACACACTTTATTACAAAAATCTGACTGTGCCAGAAAAAAAACACATAATGAGGTCAACTGAAATTCCTGTGGAAAAGAGGATGAAACTAAAAAGACAGACAATACCCAGATGAAAACACAGAAAATGCAGATTTTCAGGATAATTTTTAGTGCATTCTAAGACTCAGAGACTTATCTGCAAGATTTCTGTCTATCATCCTCATGGCACTGATCCATCCAACTTGAATCAAGGTATCTCATCATTTTAAGGTGCAATATTGATTAAAGTAGTCAGCATGACAGGAATCAGAAAGGAGAAGCTGGTTACTGTGCTGGCAACAAGTTCATTGTTGCAACACTAGGAAAAAAAGGCTGGACTGTGTAGCCACAAAGGCTCAACTGAGCCTGAAAATGCCTGTTTTCTTCCAAGAGTCTCACAAGCAGTGTCGACATCAAAGAAACGAAAGATAGTTGTGCCCTTTTCACTGGAGTGGAATTAATATTGTTGGAAAATATTTTTAAGAAAGGAGATTAAATAGTAATGGAAGCGAATCGAAAACTTACTGCTAAGATCATTATCCATGCAGAATACACACAAGTGGACATTTAAGTTGATGCTTATTATTACGGAGTCCTCATCCAAAAAATGTGATCAAGCAAGAGTCTGGCAGATAGCCTGAGGAGTAAGCAAAACCCTCGACTGGTAGCAACACATTCAAGTCCTCCAGATTTCAGATGAGACACAGGCATTGCAATAGCCTGATGTGGCACCAGGCAGGGGGCAGAAGCATAGCAGTTTGAGGTCTCAAGATCAATCACCATCAGCTGATGAAGATCTTGCTTTTGCCGCTCCTCCCCATATACAGTGCTGTAGGAATCCGACACACATATCTTGGATACCCTCTTTTGCCAGACTGTCTGTTTTTCATTAACATTATTTCTCTTTTGTTGTTACCAGTGCATTACCTGGGCACAGCTGTACAAATATTGCTGTCTTTTGTGGATTTCGTGCTTTCTACCCATTTGCATCCCTGTTTTAGCCTTATTTTTTTTCCTATTCTTTTAAGTAAGCTGACCTACTTAATCACTTCATTCTGTGGCTCCACTGAGTACTACTTATTAGTGTCTGTTAATGTCAAAACATCCTGCAATTTTCGATTTTTCTGGCACTTTCCCTGCACTTGTAAAGCAAAATAAAATCATCAGATGAGAACAGTGTTGATAACCAGCTATTCTTAGCATTTTACATGCAAGTCTGTAAACTATTATGGCACTCATTTTTAGTATGAGCTCTCCAATAACCCTGAAGCGTTTGAATGTTAGCATCAGTGCAATCAAATTATTTTAATTGTCAGAAAAAATGCATAAAATTAAAGCACTATCAGATTACATTTTGTTGTCATACACTTTAACCTATGCCAAGCACTGTTTTGACTTTCATTTAAGTATGGCAAAGAGCTCCACAATATTAATTAATTAAGCCTTAAAATCTTTCTCCATAACAGGAAAATATTACTATCTCCTTTGAACAGATAGGTAAGCTGGAGTCAAACTGTGTTTAATGACTTGTCTCACTCAATAACAAATCCAGGAATAGAGCCAAGAAGTTCACTTTCCCAATTCCTTCTGCTTTATCACTGAAAAACATTCTCTGACTCTGGGTAAGTGTTGCTCTGGGTAAGCATGCATGAACTGTCTCAACACGCGTTGTTGGATAGGCCCATAAGCAAAATTCACTACATTTCCCTTTTGGTCATATATAAGGAAAGACTCCATCAAAGCATGTTCTAATTAATATAGGAAGATGATCAATAAAATACGTTGACATCAAAGCTCACTTTTGCTGATAGTGTATACCATGTCATTAAATGGAGAGAATTAATTATAACGGTTTATCAGTGTCAAGTTCTGAACTAGAGGCTCCCAGAGCAACAAATGCATCATTGCACCTTGTTTGATCTAATTTTCCTTTGCTGACAAAGTCAAATATGAATGTGCTAATGTTTATGAACTATAAAGCTTTTCCAAATCCAGGCATTATTGTTTGTATTTTGCTAAAGTAAAAATCAATACAAGTGCAGCACATTAAATTAGACTAGCTATAAGCGATACAGTGCGCGTGTAATATCAGTGGTAGCCTTCTGAATAAATTAGTGTCTTGCAACAGAATTAATTAAAATGGTGTCAAAGATAACTCTATTGCTTAATATTCTACAGTGAGTAAGGAAAACCCTTCAATGAATTTAAGATCCCCTCAGGAATAGGAATGTCATTGGAAACTAATAGCTGCTAAAGTATGTCTGTGCAAACTTGGTAAGATTTAAAAAGAGTATCATTGAATTGGTGGGACACGTCTATTAATGCCTGTTGCTCGGGTTAGTCCATGGGTTGGGAGGGACATTCAGAGATGTGCCTCTGAAATTAGAGGGATGGGGCAAGGACGTACACTAGACCACTTGATACAGATGGAACAAAAACACAGCAGTGTATGGACGTACAACCCATTCACCAAGTGCTACAAGAATTGACCATGACAGTATAAATCTCACAGCTGTAGCCATAATGTCCCCCTGGACCTGGTTTGTGGATTAAAATAAGGCTAAGTATTGAGCATAATCTTCCACACCACTGAAAACAAGTTTGAAGTCCTCTAATCCTTTATTCCCTTATTTATTAGGGTAAAGAAGTGGAGGAATATGGCTGGCAAAAAGCTTCAGTTTGGTTCTCCTGAACTTTGTTTTTACTTCTCTTACAGGCAGAAGCACTGCAGCAGCTTCACAGCAGCACTTGCCAATGCCACACCTTGCCCTCTCCTTTCTTTGCCTGTGTTACTCCGCAGCAGTTCTGCAGGGGACAAAATGCATAAGCGACTACTTTGTACACGCAGACACGCTCAGTACCTTCACACTTTATTAGTCTCCCTTTAGGGCTCCATCTCATACCTGACAATTTGCTTCGTTATCCCAGGGTCCTGACCAGTATGTATCGAGTACCTTTACCTGATGGAGAGAGTGGGGCCAGGGCAGGTGTGTCTGCAGAGCCTGAGAGCCCCACCTCAAGATTAGGCAAAAGAAGAAGGAAAAGGGACCAGATCCTGGGAAAAGGAAAGGCTACCTTTGATTTTATACATCCACAACTGTGCGTCATTACATGGGGCAGCAGTGTGTACTAATCAGTGACAACTTTTCCTAAATATCACGTTTCCATAAGCCTGGAATTCCAGTTCCTTTATACTCACCATCAAGGAGCTGGTATACAACTGACATTCAACAATTACAGGGCATAATGTCAGAACATAATCCCAGGGACGAGCCAAAATCCAACTCGTTAATTTTATTTTTTACCTTAACATTTAATATTCAATAATTCTGTAGGGGAGTCTGGATGCTGAGGAAATACTGAGATAGCTGCCTGAGGTACAAGACTCCGACTAAGCTTGAAGCTAGCTGGATCCGGGGTTTGGCCCTATCTCTGGTCTTTTTCAAATACGGCAAATCTGGGAAATTCTGTTGGCATGTATTCCTTCACACACATTTATCTGAGTAAAGCTTCAAACAGGCATGATTCCCCAGTGCACTGAGAGGTTAAGACAGTGTCTGTGTGAATCTAGATTATTACTTTACTCATCAAGCATAGACAATAATGTTAGAAGATGCTAAACAGCCTTCTTGCAATTCAGAATCTTAATATATTATTTTTGCATTACAGAATATTTGGATGTTAATGTGACAGAAACAGTAAGTATGCAATTCTGCCCATT
>NW_008825614.1:7835477-7842600 GCF_000699105.1 Pygoscelis adeliae
GGGGCAGCAGAAAAAAGGATTCCCTAAATCCTAAATATCAGGAAAAGAACATGAAAAGCTCAGAGAGCAGCAATGCTGGTTTCTCCCAGCCCAATTAAAAAGATTATGAGAATTTTTAAAAAATATAATTAAATCCCTCTACCCTATCCCCACCCTTAACCACTGCAGTTCTCTACCCCAGCATCTCAGGGGACTCCTGCCTCTTCACACGGGTGCTTGTCCCTGCCACACTGAATTATGCAGAGTACAGAGAGGGTTACAGGGTAACCCTCCACCATCAGCCCACTGCTGGGGTTCAACAATATTGTCAGCAGACTTGAATAAAATTTTCTGAAACATTGCCACTCTGTGGCAATTGAAAGTATAACACGTATAATTTTCTATAGCTATGAAATTGACTTTTAACTTTTATGGCACATGCTGTTAAAAGGAGAAAGATTTCTGGCAAAGAAATAGTTCCAATTAAGATATAGTTTAAAAACAAACATACAAACAAAAAAACCCAAACTACCACACCAAAACCACAGTGATCTTCATACACTGCACTAACATCACTGACAGCAGTTACCGTGGAATTTTAAAGCTAAGTATTTCACAGACGTTTGCAATATTACACAAATATGACATTACCAGAACTTATGAATTGCCATTTTTAAGCAACTCGGTAAGTATAAGTCCCAAAGATGAAATGGCCATTTTGCGCTGTTGATTGAGGACAATGAAGGCAGATTTTTAAGTACTATTATTCATGTGACTTTTCCCATAGCGTATTCAAAGGTAAGGCAGGCAAGCAGAGTTTACCAACACCTCATTGTGGGCAGCAGCGTTACTACGCGTCTCACTGCAGGACAGCAGACACATCCATTTGCCTTTCACTTTTTTAGTTATTTGTCATAGGCTCACCAGTTTATGATAAATATGGTGGAGGGTTCAGCTGGAGCAGGCTTTCACGTGGGGCAGGCACTCCACAAGCAGCACAGAGCCCTGCCAGCCCCTTCGTCCCTGAGACTGACTCTTCCCATACTAACCACAAAGGGCAAGCCTCACTGTTGAGGAAAGTCTATCCACATGTCTAGTCTCACCAGGAAACATGCCAAAGAGGGAGCATATTTTTTACATTTTACTGAAATACTGACGAAGATTTTAGTGACAATTTTAAATTTCATAGAAAGATTTTTGCAGCTCCTCCCACCACTGCCATTATTATAGGGGAAAAAAAGGCAAACAAAACAAAAGACACAAGTAAACAGTTAACAGGCTGTGAAGCCCCCAGTTTCCGAAGCACCCGTGAGTTTTGGAACAGAAATCACAATAAAATCAACAACAACTTTTAAAAATCAGAAGAAGGAAGGTTTTTTGGTTGTGGTTTAGGCTTTGGGGTTTTTTTATTCCTTTTAAGTTCAGATAGTAGTGCTGACTCAAATGGGGTTGCTCCTGATTTAAATCTAAGGTCATGGTCAGGCTCAGTTAGAGAGCAGCACTGATTAACTCTTTCTCATCGCATTAGTGTGCTTTATAAACACACACAGGAAAAAAACCAAACAATCACTATTCAGCTTTTTTTCAGAAGTAAAATACACCCACCCACACACACCCCCTTTCGGTAATATACGGAATGGATGATTTTTCTTCTTAGGCTACTTGTATAACAGAACTGAGCCTCTTATCTCCATGAATGCCACCAAGGGTAAAAATGTCATTTCCCACAGCAAACACAGTACAACTTTACATGTGTGAAGAATAGAAATGTATTGCATCTTGAGGAAAACCCCAGATTATTCATACATTTATCTAAGACTGCGAATGTGTCATTTATTCAGAGAAATGTTTTGCTGATTTCCCAGGAATAAGAAAAAGTATTTTAATCTCTGAGGTACTGGAGACACCACGCTCCTCTTCTCCACAGAGATGTAAAGTTCAACCCCATGTATAGCATGCAAGCAGTGGATTTCACGCTTCTTGACATGACAGGTACCAAAGTACACAGGAAAAGCTGTAGCAGTATGAGAATAATTTAGTTAATATTCAGAAGTTGGAAATAGAAGAACTAAAGCCACTGTAGAGCATTTGAAAATACCTTGCTATTATAAAGACAAGTAAAGAGAGGGATACCTGCAGATTACTTAGTTGCTTTCGTGTTAGGTGTTTTGTCAAAGTACATAGAACTGGTCACACTTTTTATACAAAAAAAGAAGGAGTGGCATTAGTCTAAATATAAATTACCCATCAAGATGTTTTCATTTTTTCACATTGGAAGTTAAAAAGGTATCTTTTCCTGTGTGGGCAGAGAAATTTTCTCTGGAAAACAGTTGACATTTTTAACCTAGCCTAGTATTGGACCTGCTTAAATCTAAGCTTATAAGAAAAAAAATCAAGTCTCACATTTAGAGACAAATGTGTGTTGGAGAACATAGTAGGACTGGGCCATTGAGTCTGTTAATTAACAGGTTCTCATTATTTAAAAAAAAAAGTACTAAGCGTGAAAGGAAATGAGTTCAGTACCATTCTTAGCTACTTGCGATATTTCAAGTGTCATTTCTGGTCCTCATCCTGCAAGACATATCATCCGGTATAAGTACCATAAAAAACCCAAACAGTATCCACAGTACTTCCTGGGTTGAAGCACTCGGTCACATGGAAGTTACAAAACATTTATAAATCTAGATAATCCCTAAGCCATGGATTTCCTTCTTAATAGCAGAGTTAACCCAATGGTCAATACGCATTTCTCTAGAATAAACATACAAAGCAACATGTCACTAACCTGAGTCAGACTCGTTGGGATGAGCCCATGCAATGGAGTGAGGCCATCTTGCCTCGCAGCGTCAATAAACTCCTACAGGACCCCCCAAGGCAACGGCACTTACGGATGGGTGCTTGCCCCCTTGTTTTCCCCCCTCTCAGAGCAGAGGGAGGTGGCAGGAGGGGGCTTGTCTCTGTTCCCTGCAATAAACCCATGAGCATAACTGGGCCACTCAAAGAGGCATTGCTTTCTGCTGTTGGCCCCACCTCAGGAAAGCAAAGGAGAAGAAAGGCCAGGTCTCTCAATGGCATTTTAGCCATAATGCCATTGAGCTACACACAGGGTGGAGCAGGTGAAGCACCAGCTTCTGCTGACCTGCTCAGCTGCACCCTCTCACACAGCAGAGGGGAAAACTCTACCCCACCACTTCTGAGGGTCTGAAAAATTAACTGCAATTATTAAAGGTGGTAGGGAGCCGATTGATTACCTGCGGGGCGGGGGCAAAATAGAAATGCTGTCCTATCAGGCTGTGTAGCCAAAGACTACCTGCAGAGAAGCAGCATTGAGTCAGCGTACACAACTTTAACTTCAGTGATTCCTGATTTCAGCCTGCATCAGCACTCAGTCTTAATATTATCATAATGTAATCCTTTCTATGGGATAGAGGAAAAAAACATGGCTGTGGAAAGGGACCTCATGAGATTTCAAGCGGTGAGGATGATGAGATCCTCTCTCAGCCCTTCCCAGCAAACAGCAATGCTTTTCCACACGTCAAAAAATTAGGTGCAGTCGAACATTAAGCAGCTTAGGGGAAACCCACAAAAAGTGAAACAATCTGGTGCCTGTAAATAGCAGTAAATGCAGGAAGCCTGAGGCAGGTTGCTTTTGCAAATCCCACAGTGGAAGCTTACAGTGCATCATGGTTAGCACGGGGCTGCCACCAGCGCCCAGGCCAGCAGCTGCCTCCAGAAATAGAGGCGCTTACTGTTTCTTTCTTCTTCCCCTGCCACCGTTTTTTGGACCATCTGTAGCCCCTTCCACTTCACTGCAACTCTAGATACTTTAGGGAGGGGCTGTCTTTGTGCAATGTGTTTTAGGGATGGGGCTTTTTTGGGGCACATGGGAGCATTCAATGCAGCGAGGACCAGATAGCTTAACATAGCCAGCTGCCTACAGGTCAGCTGGGACCAACCCTCAAGGACAGAAGCATACACAGTTCCCACAGCCGCTCGTCTCTCCCAAACACCACAAAGCACAATGGGTCTTAACACCCACTCAGACCCTCCTCCGTGGAAGACCAGCGCCCAGAACCCCCCACCATGTCCAGCAAGAAAAAGTCTTGTTGGGAACTGGTGTCACAATGCAGTTGCAATCAAGGTAATAAATACAAGTGATGTGCAGAAGGGCTGTGTTATCCAAGTGTCCAATTAAATCTCCGCTCAGGATTTATCAGCCACCTTCAGGTAAGTCACCTGTAAGTGTGCTGATAATAATTCTGCAGCTTGGTCAGCAGAAAAATTGTGACAATGAAGAGGATCCTGAGCAGGTGCTCCTGAGAAAGTAAGAAAACATTCAGTGAACACAACCGATTTAGTCATGCACTGGCAGGTACCCACATCTTCCTTCCTATTTCTTTCTTTTTTTTCTTTTTTTTTTTTTTAAACTTCTTTTGGATGAGACATCAAACCAAATTCCTAACCACTCACATGGTTACTAAGGATCCCATAGCTCTTCTAAATGCACCGTCATAGCCAAATTCTAGTCTGGACAATTATGATCTAACTCTTCAGAAGCCCTTTCCTGTATCAGTTGGATGAGATGACACTTTACTTCCCCTCCTGTAATGGATTAGCTGCCATTAGCAACTGCTGAGAGTGACCCTCTCCACTACTTTTAATTGTAATTAGCTGATTGTGGAAGTGGAAGGGAGGCTTTAAAGAGACATGATGCAAAATGTGCGTTAAAAGGAGATATTTGGATCTTTTCACTGAACCCAGTCTTATGCATAGTTAAAATGAGGGGGATTTGAGTGAGGTGATTATTATTTCTGTTCAGCATCCAGCACTGCTTCTTGGGAGTAATATGGCTTTCCACCCCCCCAAACAAATCGGTTGATGAGAAACAGATATGAGGAGAGTAAATCAGATTCCTCTTTTTTGGTAATGCCACACGCACCTCAGAGAAAAAAAAATCTCTGAAAAATGGAGAGCTGAAAGAAGAGCTCACATGGAGAGGAGGCAGGATCCTGCTCCAGAGGGGCGGTTGCAATCCCGTGGAAATTTCTGATGCTTGGCACAAAACCATAAATAATGGGGCAGCCAACCTGCACAGTCCAAGCCAAAAGGTCACTGTTGTTTTTTCACTATCCATACTACCGGCTTCCCATTTGGAAGCTTAAAGCTCAGGTAATGAAGTTATAATGGAATACCTTCATAAGCCATTTTCTGTACATGAAAAACAACCAATTCCTTAAATATAAATACGGATGTTACACTCTCTGCTGTTACTGAATACTTCTTCAGCTCACGTGGGACAAGAGAGGTCCATATTTTGGAGCCTAATTACCCGCGCTGGAGCTAGTGCCAGGAGTGCAGGACCAGGCACCCACACACGGTGGCTGTAAGGGGCTGTCCCCGCAGTGCCGGGGCAGGGTCCGGCTCTGCCCCGGAGTGGGTCCTGGCCCCAGCGAGGCAGCCCCGGTGGGGGTCCCGGCCCCAGCGAGGCAGGTGCTCCTCCTCTGATGGCAACAGGATGCTTCTCTGGAGGTCCTGGCCCAGCGAGGCAGCCCCGGTGGGGGTCCCGGCCCCAGCGAGGCAGGTGCTCCTCCTCTGATGGCAACAGGATGCTTCTCTGGAAAAACACGTGGCACAAAAGCACAAGGTGAGTATAAGGCTGTCAGAAGAGCAGGCAAAGCCTGAAATACTTTCACCACACACAAACCCTGTACGTGTCCCTCTTTTTAGCTGGAACATACAGTTGTGCTGCTTCTATGTACACAGAAAAGGAGACAGCAAAAAATGAAGTGACTTGGAAAGGTCACAGTAGATTCAGTTAAAATATTTTGCCAAAAGTACAGATTTTTATCAGCTGATATGATTCACAAATTTGTAGTAAATTCATGCAGTTATTTTCCTGAAAAAAAATCTCAAAGGATTGAAAATTTTTTGCTATTTCAATTTTCTTTTCATTTGTCATCTTAAATTTGTGTTTTGTTTGGAAGCAAGCCTAAACCTAAAGCAACAAGCAATCCAGCAAAGAATACTACCAAGTAAAAACATTTTGATCCTTCTCCTTCTGCCTTTTGGGGATTTTGTCTTACAGAACTGACAATTTTATTTGCGTATTGCTTTAGGTGTCACAAGCTGTTAGTTACAGAAATGAAAAAAAAAAAAAGAGAGAAAAAAAAAAGGAACTCGTCTGTCTCAAATCTCCTTCATACATAGATTTTTAGAAGACACAGCTCCTGCTGCCAGACAGGACTCTCCCTGGCACTCCTGACCGCACAACTACTTTCCTGACAGCCTTGGCATTTAACCTCATATTCTCAAAAAATTTCTAAAGGGGATGGGGAAAAATAAAGCCTTTTACTAAAACATATATCACAGCCTTCCTATCTGATGTTCTACAAAAGCACATTCTCAGAACAAAAATCCAAAGTCTTCTAGCATTTCAGAGTGTAATGTCACTTATTTATTGGTATCCAATATTTATTTCATAGAAAGACTGTAATAGCTGACCTCCACATTATTCTGAAATCAGCACTTTTATGTTCTCAGTATTTCATTTTCAAAACTAGTGAGTGCTATTGTTATTAGAAAATCCAGTTGGTGCAGTGTCACCCTTCAGAAAATGTATCACAGATCTGGTTCACTTTACGAATCTGTCCCCATGCGTATCTGCAGGACCACAGCCAAAGACTCTTCGGGGGCAGATTTATTAGTCTGAGCACGATACTTGACAAAAAACGGCTGGGCTGCATTCAGAGCCACACTGGAAATCCACACTGGCTGGGATCTCTCCTAGCTTGGATATCTCTACACCAGCCTCCAGCTCACCAGGTAGATATGCGCGGGGTTAGTGTGTCCTCCCTTAGGTAGTAAGGCTGTGGGGCCACAGATGTTCATCCACAGGAATAAAGTTGTGCGTCCATATTGATGTCTATCTGCAACAAATAAGCCAGAACATAGAACTTTAATTACATGCACAAACACTCTCATGTAACACATTAACAGTCTATTTGCTGACAAAACTGCATTTCTGCAAAGCACTTCTATGCATAAGGCAAACGCATTTTAGCCTCACTTCATTTGCTGTAACTTTGGATTTCAAAGAAGTCCTTTATTAAAATGGAAGAAGTTGCGGACAAAACTCTATTACACG
>NW_008825614.1:7842626-7857278 GCF_000699105.1 Pygoscelis adeliae
AAATATAATGGATTTCTCTGAAGCATTTTGAAACATCAGGGAGATCCTGGAAAGGTTTTATAATTCTGTTTTGATTCCACTGGCTCCTATAAACAATGCATTTCCTGTATACTTGACACTTGTCACTAAAGAATCCCCATTCTTCCTGAGTTTGCGTTACAATTAATCCTCTTTTAAGCAAATCACCGCAGGCCAGATGTCCTCAGCAAAGCTTAAAAACATTAAAATGCATCCTACCCTTCCTTTCCCTTTTATAATCTGCATGCATTCTGACAAGACTGGGGATTTATGGCCAACAGAGATTTACATATCACAATTCACAGGATGCAGCAGAAGTAAAACTCTAAAGCAGAAGCTGAAGCAACAGCATGGCCCCATTTGCTTCTCCTTGTCCTACGGCAGTGTAACTAGGCTTTGCATCTTTTTAGTGAGCGTGAGCACAACCACAGCCTTCCAAGGAAGAAGAGAGAGAGAAATGAACAGAGTTAAGACATTTTAGGAGCACAATTCTAAAAGAAACTCTACAGTCTAATAGGAACACACCAATGTACACCTACAAATGATACAGCCTACATCAGTCTAACATCTTTGTTCTGAAATTAGGCAGGAAATATTTCAAGTCCCACAGAGAGTCTCAAGACACAAATTTCATGACTGTGAAACAAACCAGAGAGCATAGAAAAAGGAAGATTAAATAATTCCGAGGCCCTCAAATATTTCAGAAGGAGGTTTTTCAGTTCATTCTTATTTTGCCCCACACGCTTACATCCCAGAATGAATACATGAAGTACATGTTTTCCACAACACATTGCAATGGATAGTTTAAGCAGCAGTAATGTCAGTTAGCATAACCTACAACCTCTATGTTCTATGAGCAATGATATGTTCGAAAAAACCTTCAAATTTCTGAAGGTGGAGAAATCCAGTATTACATTTGGATTAGATATAGTGTTGGAAGTCTAATTCATCTCTTCTTGCACAGCAGACCCTCCTTTCCCATCCCCATCTGCATCTGAAAGAATAGAAAAAATAAGTCCGTCCTAATTAATACTTCTCAAATCCATAATGTATATCCCAAAAAATTCATCCATTTCCTTCAAAAATATTTTTTCACAGTTGGAAGAAGCACAGCAAACAATGTTTTAAAAGGCTACAGGAGAAGAATTCCTCCTGCTCAGTTTTCAAAGTGTCAAAATAAGGTTTTGGGGGTTGGTTCTTGATTACATTGTGAGCTGCATGTAAACTTTAGGTGCCAGAAACCATCTGTGGTACCTGACTGGAACAGCTTACCTATTGTCCTATGGCCATACTTATATAATCCTCAGTACCTCCCCATGCACATTATTTTATTAAGAAGATAATTATTTTACATAGCAGCTTTGTAATAATTTATAATTCACAATACAACACTAGGCGAGATAATAAAGCCTAACAATAACAATAGCAATAATAATAATTTGCACATATGTTTTGCTGTTTCAGCCATAAATTATAAAAGACTTTATGGTCATCTGCTAAGCAGGGGATAACAGTGAGTATCTGGGCATGGATCAAATTATACTGTCTTCTAATCACTGTTATCTCACCCTCAGCTCAGGAAGAACTGAACGTCACTTTAGATAGAGATGAGAGGACAGATAGAGGAAAGGAAAGGAAGAATGATGTAGCATCCCACCTATGAAGTATATTTTTCTCTGTGAGAAGCAAACTTGGTGCTCCCCAAAGCAGGGGGAGATAATGCTGATGTAACCAGTGCATCTTCCACCGTTAGCATGCTGGTTCCCTCTAATCGGGTAGGTCACAGGCACAACTGGCCCAGAAAGGGAGCCAGCAGTCAGACAAGTCAGCTGGGGATGGATACGAGGAGTAGTTGGAAGCATGAGAACAACCCCTCTTCCACCCCTCCTTGGACTACACAGCAGGTACTTTATCACCCATAGGGCAGAACATGACAAATTTCTATTTTAATTTTTCCCAGAAGGGCTACGTGTAATAGCACAAGACCTTTTTAGGGTTGTTTTCATGGTGCTCACTGACAGAGACAGCATCGGCCATCTTTCCACCTCACCTTTTCTCACACCAGCAGCTCTCCTGCTGCAGTTGACCACTCGTCATTCTGCATCCAGGCAACACGCACTGCAAGCTTTCCATCTGCTTCCTTTGTTCTTTCCAGAAGAAAAACCTGGTCAATAAAACACTTGCCAAGCAATATGGATTTTTATGCCAGATTCCAGACCTTCAGCTGAAAGAAGTCAGCACAGATCCAGTGAAATCAACACATTACATGTATTTATTAATTTCTCTGCACACCCATGGAGGGAAGGTAGCCTCCTGAAAAGTAGCGGGATACTATACATTGCATTTTCTACAGTGACCCTCTCAAGTGGCCCCAGCCAACCATGGTGCACCTGCATAAATGGAACACAATCTAATTCAATGCTGCCCATTTCTTGAATATAGAGTGTTTAAATGCATCATCATCCTCTTACTTTGGCTTCTTTGTAGGCATACGTTCTTTGAACACACACGTAACAGGTCTAACATACATATATATGTATATATATAGTGTTTGTATACCAGTGGAGCATTTTCTTTTGTTTTATAATTATTTTATTTCACTGTTCATTCTTGTATTTCGTTCATAAGAATGAAGGCATAGAAATAATGTATGTGCTACAATCAGAATGTATCATCGGTGAATGAAACTATGAAGAAACAGAAATATTTATTAAAAATCTGCATTTAAATACAATGCCATTGAATAAACAGATACATCAGCTAAATGCACCCTTTGCTGAAATGTGAGTGGCCCTTGAATATAATTTTTAACTATGGTCAGTGACTGCACTCAACTAGAGACCTGTCAATAACTGACAAATTCTCTTGTGGTGTAACTCACCTGAAGCCAAAATTCCCTGCAGGGAATCCCCACAGGAAGTCAACGGAGCTACTGAGAATCTGACATTGCAAAAGAGAGTGGCGTGTGACTCCAAATACTCAGTTAAAACCACAAAGAGAAATTTAGCTGGATCACCAATACTGCTATCTGACCTAAGAAAGGAACTGAAGATTAATGATTTCCCTCTCTTAAATCGCTGAAACTGGTATTTCACAGCAGGAAGAGTGTTTCATTACCAGTGTCTCAGAACAGCATCCCATTTTGCGTTTGACGAACAGAATTAGGCGTTTGTGATGGATAACGCCCCGCCTGAAGGCTCGCCGCCCCCCAGGCTCTACACGGCAGGCTCCCACCTGCCCCTCAGGCTTGTGCCCGTGTCCCCCTCGCCGGGCAGCGCGGCCGTGGCCCCTCCAGCTCCTCACCAAAGCGACCCGCAGGTGGCAATGTTGGATCGGTTTTTAAGGATTTCGTGACGCATCGTGGCCGGAAGATGAGACACAATTGTCTTCTCGTTGCTCGTATTTTCCATTTCTTAGATCACTTCTTGTTTATTTTTATCCTACACTGGGCAGCCACCGTAAGACACATTCCAGTGTTGAATTCACTTCTGATTTGCTAATACTTGTGCCTTTTCTGTCTCATTTTCCCTCATTTACGGGCTTTCCCGAATATGTTTTCTGGAGTGATAAAGTCTTTGGAGTATGGAAGAATTAGATTTCATTATATTCTCTGCTTGATGCTTTCTGTGGCCTATACTTGGCCAACTTTGGCAGGCTCAAAGGAGATGTAAATTACCACTCCAGGTTCAACATGTTTAAGACTCCTTCAGGCCAAGGATTTATTCCAGCAGCCTCAACGCTTTAAGTACTGCTACAAGGAAGAGATGGTATTCATAATTTCTCTTCCTTTTTTTTCTCCACAGATGTGCAGCTGGTGGATACTAAGTCCCCCTGGACCTCATTATCAACCCATAACATAGCGCTGATCCCTGTTGAACTGCATATGGGTTTAGCCTTCTATATTACCATGCCAATCAAAGGTACAGAAATTAAATGACAAATGCAGCAATGTGGCTGTGGTGTCTGTGTGCACACCTTATCACACCATACCCGCTGATCCCCACCCAGGGAGTCCAGAGCCTGTCAGCCCCACAGGCTAGGGCAGAGGAAGCACCAAGGTCAGCTTCGCTGGGGTACTCCTCCTGCTTCTCCCTCCAAACCACACAAAAAATACGGTTAAGAGAGTAATTGGTAAGTACAAGGCAGCTGCCCTTCGATGGCTTGATGCTCTGGTGTGGCAGGGGTGGGCGGTGCAGCGGCAGCTGCATGGGATGGTGCGCATATGTGGCTCAAAGGGCTGGGAAGGCAGGTGTAGGCACCTCAGCCATGCCAATGGCTGGCACCTGATTGCTAAAGGGGCACGCGAGAAGGTGGAAAGGCAGCGCTTCTTCCTCTAAAAGTCTCTAGGAGGGACTCTGAGGACAGCAACAAGGGAAGATGGCAACATTGTGAATTCCTGCAGAAATTTTGGCAACACATTGTAATGAGGAATATACAGCTGGGAGGTGGAAAGGAGCTTCTGCTCTGCTGTAACACCACCACTGGAAGCCGCAAAGATCGTACGCATCTGGGGACCCCAAGTGCTCTTACTCGGCTAGGTGAGAGAAGGAAATTTCCACCTTCTTCAGTGGAAGCACTGGAGAGAAACCAGCACTCACAGCTTGTGATTAACTACCACAGTGAGCAAAAGATTATTTTTAAAATCTCTTAATCCCTTTTAAAATTCTCTTAAACCTAATATTACATGTGCAGCAAAGAGCATCAACCTACAACTATTACTCAGTTAACATAGATACGTTGTAGGACTGGTAAGAGGATACAGTGCATCTTTTGCATTTTGGTTACTTTGAATCTATGTCAAACTGTCTGAAAGATACTATTTCTTGATAGTCTCCCAGTGGCTTATCAGTGTACCCCCGTAAGGTCCGTATCCAGTTCCAAATGGGGGGGTGGGGGCGTGGGGGAAATCACAGTTATATTTCCATCAAAGATTTCAAAGCTTTTGAGGAACAGAAGTAAGCCCCAGAAGGTGCTAGCAGTTGGGAGGGGAACAACTAATCACTTCCAAATTTAAGTATCGAATTTAAGAACCTAGTTACAGCAGGACAGTTCTGTTGTTAATGGAGAGAACTAGCAGTTTTGTAGGAAACTCAGATGTTAAACTTTCTACAAGGACTGTATCAGAGCTGAACAATGACTATGCTTCTAACTCAGGCATCTGAGGTAGCAGGAATTCCCACTTCCTCAATTCTTGATACCCAGTTTTCATAGAAAAGCAATCACATAGCTTCTATGATTTATTTTTTTTTTACATTAATTTGCATGAGCTTGGAAAAGCAGTACCAAAACACTAATAACTAGACTAGTAACCATGGACTATGCTTCTTCTGGATACACCACAGATCAGAAAAAAAAAATCATCATGTAGCTTATTTCAGATATGGAAATTATGCACTGTGAATATTGCTATCCCATAGGAGAATGTGCCAACATTTGAACTTTTGTTTCACACACTCTATTAGCAGCAGGACTGTGATCAGGAAAAAAACTTAACAGTAATCCCACCCTCAGAAATCCTCCAGAGAACTTGCTGCTGAGAAACTCCATCCTGAAGGCTGCCAGAAGCTCTAATCAGCTAATATATCAAAGCTCTAGTGTAGCCTGTCTACTCCCCCGATCTCAGCAAGAGATAAAAATAATTCTCATGGGTCAAACTACAAATCTAAGAATAAGCAAGAAAATATGCATTACTACACTCTGCAAGACTGTGAATGGATGATGGTGATCAAGACAATGCTTTGATGCTGCATCCAATACATTCTTACATATATTTCAAATTCTGTGTTTCTTGAATTTAGCATCGGCACAGTAAGCCAGAGGTGAATGGAGGCATGTTGCTTACTTCCACGCTTTATGCCAGGCAGACATGCTCACATTTTTTGCCTTTGCTGGGATTCAAATAGGGTAAACGGTCACTGTAACAAAGCAGTTAATTTGTCATAGACTGAAATGGTAAAGTAGATTTTTAGAGTCAGGAGACATTTCTTCCTCTTTCCACTACAAGTCTTTAAAAGGTCACATGGTACCAGCCAAGGAGTCACTATCAGCATCAGGCTTAAGGAGTGCATGTGACTGTTGCTGTACAGCTCCTTCTCACTGGTTTTACACAGTTTCTCAGATGTGAAGATGGATTATACCCCTAATTACACTTTCATCTTCATAAGTCCATCTGAGTTAACTTTCTGAAAATATCAAGTTATTCAGCTAACAGCAGAAAGAAACAAAACAGGATTACTCCCGGGGATAACACCTTTCTTTTTAGTGTCTTGTGCAGAATGAATAGTAATTTCAAACCTAAACACCAAAGAGGCAACCAGTTTTCCACTTACTGCAGAGTATATGATTAACCCCAGTTTGCCTGAAGCCATCAGAGTACTGGGAGGCAGCCACTTCTGGAGCATTTGTACCCAAGTGCTTGCCTGAGGATCCTCGCCCATCCTGAGCAAGTTACAGATAAAAGTCGTAGGATGGTCTATATGAATCCTTCAGTCTTCTTAGGCACTATAAAAAACACACAGAATTTCAGATAAGTGCAGATTCCCTTCTTTTCTTTAGGAATGCTGCTAATGGTATGGGCTCTAATTTTTTTTTTTTTTTTTTTTTTTTTTTAACCAATATCAGAATTTCCCTGGCAGGTGTTTTCATCAAGAAAGCAGCATTATCCCAAGTTGGACTCTGGTACTTTTACACAGTAAACACGACTTTCCTAAACAAGTAGCTAGCCCTACGAGTTTCACTGGGGCTACTTTTAGAAAATATTATTGCTCAATTGAGCTAAAGCAACCCTGGAATATCCTGTGTGAGCAAGTGGGACTGTGGGAGGCTATAGGTCAATAACCTTGGATGTATTTTATATAACAGATCAAATAGCTGTAAATTATCCCTGAGGTGGGCAAGATTAAGTCAGATAAGAGCAATGGCTGTGGTCATGCAGAGCTTCAAGACTCTGTTCCAAGTCCAGGGTTTTTGGAAGCCAGTGATTAAACACTGGAAAAAATGTGAAATGTTTCAGATAATTAGAACCATTTATTCAGTGGGAAAGGGCATGAACTGCATTTTCTTAAGGAAAAGCAAATGTAGAAGGACTACTACCAGCTTGGTTGGACTCCAAAAGCACATCTTCCGTATTATAAGGTTAGATGATTCCCATGTGGGGTAGCAGACAAAAGGACTCTTGTTGGTTGTTTGCTATCTACGCTTATTTGCCACATATAATGAAGTGTGGCGTAAATGAAAATGAAGTGGTACGCTGCAGAAATTTTCTTAGTAGGTATTTGGGTGGTCAAAGACTCGTGGGGGGCTTGCAGTAGAAGTTAATTCTGGGGCAACCTTTGCTTTGCATAATGAGAGCCTAAACAGTTGGAGGTCTATCTGAAATCTGGATGTAGCACTCCAGCAGCTTGAGGACCATCTGCAGTTACTTTCATTCATGACTTCCTCTTAATCGTCTTAATGATTAGCCAGTATATCATCCAGTGGAAATGCTAAAATACTGTAAGCCATAGATTCTGAATTAGCAATTCCTGCATCACATCAGTAATTTATATTTAGCTTATAGCAGCGCTTTTAGAAACATCTTTTTAGAAAGATGTCCGGTTTAGATTAAGACATAATGAGGCAGACTGTTTAAATAATCTGAAAATTGTTTCAAATCTCTGTCCAAATACAAATAAAACTGAACATGAACACTTTTGGAGCACCAAGGAATTTAGTCACCTTCTTTACGCCCTGTTTCTCTTCCTGTACGTGTGCTCATAACTAGAGACAGCTCAGATTAAATCTAGATTTAAACTCTATGTCTGGATCTGAATATCCTGTTTCAAATGGTACAAACCACAGATCCAAACATCCAAGAAAAAAAAAAATATTGGATCCTAATGCAAATCCTGGGAAGCCTGAGGAGTTCTAAACCAGCTCGTTGTGAGCCAGCAAGTGTGAGCTCAAACTTGAAGCTGAACTCTGACCCACATGTGAGCTCTGGATTCCCGGGTTATTTACACAAACGACTCCTTATAAAGTAAATTTTTATCACATTTGGTTTGGAAAAGAGCATGCAGAACCCAAAACGCAGCAGTCCCAGAGCGAGCACCAGGCATAACTGGCCCTGCAGGACGTGAAACCACTCAAAGCCCAGCTATGGGAGGAGGCAGCGCGGTCACGCTCCCATCCCAGGGGCCTGTAGGCACTCCCCTGCCAGCCTGCCTGCCCCGGGGCCGGGAGGGCCAGCAGGTCTGGTCCCTTTGCTGAAACACAGCCTGGCCTTAGAGGGGGGAGACGGCAGGCAGACCGGGCCACCCACCTGCAAATCCAGGCTCCCCCAAATCAGTGTCCTCTGTGTCACCCCCTGAGGCAGGCTGGCCGGCTTCAGGCTGGCTCCGAGTGCTCTGGGCTGTTCTCCCACCTCGCTTAGCATTGAATGGTCTTACCTAACCTACATTCAGTGCTAAGCAGTTATCAGCAACCTATTTCCATCTCCACTGATGTTGCCACAGGCATGCTTGCCTTACGAAAAGAAAATCACCATTCAGACGCTGCCTTTTTCCCCCACAGCCAAAATACCTTTCTCCTGTCTACCTGAAAAGGTAACTAACGGAGGAACAATCATCATTTTAAATGGTTCCATAAAGATTTGAGCTCGAGGAACAGCAGTCTGCAAGGAATCGGGTATGATATAGTTTGCATCAGTATGCTGATGGAAAATAATTAAAAATATATTACATATACCACTTATATACATGTACCATTAAACTGACTGTGCATCTTCAAAACCGTGCAAACAGAAGAGTGGTATATACCAGTGAAATAACTAGATAAACAGCAGCAGTATTTATCTGAGAAGAAAGACAAGCAATAACCTCTATATCCAGAGAGCAAATGTGGAGGCATTCTCATATGCTTCAATTCTGGATCTAGCTTCTGACCGGACAAATTTGGATGGAAAGTTTGAGGGCAAGAAAGGAATTTTGCCACAACAAAAATTTTCAGTTCTCAAAAACATTGTGTTGTTTCAAAACCTATTTAGAAATTATTTTAACTGGAAAAAAAAAGTTGAAAATGTTTAAATAATAGGAAAGCTATTTTCTTTCTGTAGGTTTTGCTACAACTTCCCTACTAACCCTCACTTCACTTCAGCAACCCATTGATATGCCCACAGCCAGTGACTTGTAGCTCTCTTGCAAGTTCAGCTCCCTACCAGTCCTTATCAATTGACCACGATCATTTCTTTGAGGTTTCAGTCCTGCAAATTACTGATATTCTAGCCTTAGTCTACAAAGCACTTGGGCAGACATTAGGCTTTAGTGAAACTGCTGATGGAGTTAGAGTTAAGACTTGAGTACTGTTTTGGATCAGGGCCAGAGCAGGTTTTTCTTTGCAGGATTAAGTCCTAAATCTCCCTCCAGAAGTGATTCAGTTCCAGTTCTTTACCCATTGTTTCCTTCTCTGCATTTCTTCATTTGCTTTTATCTTTTGGATGAAAATCAAGGCCTAAGGCCTGATTCACTCATATATTGTTGCTCTTTTACACGAGCATAATAACTTCAATGAAGTGTCTTAAATCAAATCTGGGAAAATGATGATCTGGGTGAATGGATGTGTTTATGCACTGCTGCTTTCAGACAGCTGGTCACTAGGAAAAAAAATCTTTCCCATCATAGATCCTGCTGTACAGTTGCACAAAACTATACCAAAGTATAATTTTTCTCCTCTTTGTGATGAAAGAGAAAAAAAGCACAGGTTCTTTGGCAACAAGGTAAGCACAGGCTCTTCCTGACAACAACCATAAACCAAGAGGGTTTAAACAGAAAAGAGGTCAAAGGAATTAAAATCCATTAATATATTCCAATAAGCTTTAGAAGCCTGCATAATTATGTGAGATTATAAACTTTTAGATGTAACAAGTCTTTCAAAAACATAAATTCACATATTTCTGGCAAAAATCACTGGGGTAGAAATCTGTGGTACGCTAGGGATTAACTCTCATTCAAGTGTGAGGTGTTGGAAAATTCTGCATTTTCTTTCACTCTAGTTGAATTCAAAACATATCAAAGGCAGCCCTTCACATTGCTCTAGATTTCAACTCCCATGCAATTTCACCATGTTTTCTCAGTTTAAAATTCTTTGACAAAGTTTTCTGGGTAATATCCTATAATTTCCACAGGCTACTATACTTGACATGATCTTATTCCACATAGATGGGCAAAATCTGCTCTTACCCTGCCTCCTCAAAAGGATGCAGAATAAGAGAAGCAATCTCTTGACTTGCATGGAGTTTCCCTCCATAGCTCTGACAGTAGCTCAGTCTGAACTTCATCATGTGAGTAGATTTGCAACTCACAGCAATTTTTGCGGTTAAATAGAGCAGTAGAAAGTAATCACATCTCATTGCAAAGCTGGTCAAAGCTTGTCTCAGACAAGCTGTGTAATAGAAAAGCTACATAAGACGCAAAGCAAATCCTTTTAGAGTCAATCATGACTTAGGGAAAGTGCATCATCTGGCAAAACCTCCATTCTTTATTTATCAGCTGAAATACATCTTGCCTAATCCAGTAAACAATGTAACCAGCTCAAGTTAACTTTAAGACAAATGATCCTAAGCAGATTTTTCCCACTTTCATCTCAATAGCAGTGCTAGAATTTTAAATATTTGGTATTTTTACTAAAAATACAAATTGCTTCTAATACAGTAAATAATTCATTAATCCTGCTTTGCTTTAATATGTTGGGCACTTAGTTGCTCTTTTTCAAAGAATTATTACTTGACTATCCTACAAAAAACAAGTGGTTATTGTGCAAGTGTATCTAGACAAATATTTCTGTGAGGAAAGAATGCTTCTGGCTAAAGTCAATATAATTAAGGACTTTCACACGTGATCCCGTAAACAAAATCTGCTTTGGTAGAAGTTAATGACGGGATGCATGTTAATTCTTTGTTGTCAATATTAATATAATCTTGTGCATATTGTTCCTTCAGGGTGTGTTTTAACAAAAACATGTGCAGTGGCACAACCTTCAGCAAGAAAAGCAGGCTGAGCTGGCCACAGAATAGGTGTCTTAAGAATTAGTGAAATAGTTTTAGAGCATCTCATTGCAAATCAGCGGTATCCTGAATAATTCAATTGATTCCACTGTCAGCACAAGTCCCTGACTTTTGGACCAAGGAGACTACAGCCTGAATGCAGAGAAGCTGCCTATTAGCCACATTTATACTCATCTGCTGAGATATTAGAAGATAGACTTCGTGTTGCTGCCAGATGGCTCCCAGCTGCCTTTTGGTGGAAGCGAGGCAGCCTGCGACTGCTGGTGCATGCTGGGGTCTCGCCCTGACTTGTGTCAAAATACATCTGGACATGTACTCAGCCTGGAAGTCTAAAAACTATTCCCAGGTTGTGGAGCCTGGGTGTACGCCTCATTTAAGCAGAAAGTACAGAATGGATCCAAAAAGGTATTCAGAAGTCTGAATTTCTATTCATGTTCCTTTAAGAACTGTAATTAAATATCTAATTGTCTTCTTGTTCCTTCCTACAGGTAAATGTTACAGAACATTGCTGTGATGCCTTTTGCCAGGCGCAACTCCTACAAAGAAAGCTGCTGCCTCTCATAGCAGCTGCAGTTCCCAAATGATGTAAGTTGTCTCTCTGTTTAGAGGGTATTGTATTATTACAGCCTTTTCTGTACAGATTCAGATCAAATATGTATTTTGTGTGCCGTTTAAATACCTTATATACCAAAAAAGATGCAAAAAGGACTCGCACAATACAAAATGCCAGAATTAATCTATCCAAAAGCCTTCCTAATTCACCTTCACTGGGTGTATACTCAGTGATACATTTCTTAATTATATGACGCAAGCCATTATTTTCCCTTGGAACCCAGCCTTTTCCACCAAGCCTCGCCCTGAAGGACTTTGCCATTGTTGCAGATAATCCACCTAACTAGCACATTCCTCCCAACAACACGTTCCCGAAGCCATTAAGACCAATTAATGCTGTAAGTAACCAGCAAAACATGCCTACTGGCACAGATCACTGCTTCAGGACTAGGTTTTGTAGTCCCTGCAAAAGTGAGCTCTAACCGACAGGCACCACTAAGGAGCAGTGCAGCTGCAAAATACCAAAATCAGGGTCAAAATTCAGCCCTTCTGTCTTCAAAGCCAGCCTGCCTGCATGCTCACACATGCTTCCCTTTCCCAGCTGGGCTGAGATGGTACAGTGGGACCCTCTCCCGTATTTCTGCCCCTTTCATGAGCTGTGCAAGAGATAGTGGGGGCCGGTGACAACCGCTTTCCCCAGCACATTTGTTTGCACAAGACTTGTAGCCTGTGCAAGGAAAAAATTTCCATGCAGCAAGAACTCCTAGGCCCACGCAAGAATCCCATAGTGAGAAAAGTACATGTACTCATGTTTGCACTCACCAACATGAAGTGAAGAAAAGTTAGAAATCCGCTGAGCTATGAAGCCGTAGAACTAAAAGTGCTACCAGCTTTTGACACTTGCCTTCGGAGAACCAATTTTCAGCACGTTTTTGCAGTCTGTCCTAACCTGGTTATACAAGGAAATAGTTTTATGCTGTTTCACTTAAGGTAGAAATGAGCATGAAGAAGGGATATTGCCCATGTCCTACTGCAAGACTGCTGGAGCATGTGCCCACCCACTGTTGGCCCTTTGGAACACAGAACTTGTCAGATAATAATCCATATACAGCCCTTGGCCAAGCCTTAACCTTTCGGAAACGTCAAAAATTTCCTTAAAAAGTTGAGATTTTTCATAGAGGAAAAAATGGAGTTGATTAATTTTTGTGACTGAAGTTGATTTTACTTAGTAACAGTTAAAACAAGAAATATTGGAGAGCTAATTTGTATCACTGAATAAAATTGCTTTCTATTTTTCTCCACTTTGCCATGAGGTACTTTTAGAGAAAGATTATAGTCATGAATTTATCAGGAATTTTTCTTTAATCTCAATAAATGTATTATTTTGAGCTTCAACATGCACAAAATCTATTTTTGCAATAGTATTAAAAATACTTCAAAAATATGCACTTATATTCAGTCACTGAAAGAGTCTGCCCATTATTGCTTTGTTCTTGAAGGATTTCAAAGCTGCAGCAGGCAATCCTTTATATAATGTACAAAAGTATGTTCTTCTAATATTTGGAAAACATCAGATTTTTCACATTTTCAAACCTTTCAATACTGCCATCCAGGTCTTCAGAATAACCAAGAGGACAAGGAATTAGTGCTTTTTCAACAATGGGGAAATGGACAACTTTGGACATATTTGAGTATTTACCTATTTTGAAGGATAAATGACTAGAAAGAAAAACATGTCCTTTCAAAATACCTAGTAATTGTTTTTCCAACTGAAAGAAGAGCTAGTATATTTTTAGAGAAACAAGGAGCTTTAAGCCCAACATGATTAGGCCAAACTTTTTAGCCATGGGTGAAACTTGGAAAGCAAAGCTTTTATTTGGTAGCTGGATTGTGTAATTTCTGTTAATTGAGACTACTCCAGCCCACTCTGCTTCTATCACAAATATACTCCTGGGTTTGGTCATTTATATTTCTTAAAGAGAAAAAGAAAAAAAGAAAAAAAAAAAAAGACTTTTATCCTAAGAAGCTATGCTACAATTATTTTTATTATTTACTTCATTTATAGGCTATTGAGTATCTTACAGTCTATCATTAGCAATTGGTGGAAATTATTCCTATGCATAAACAAAGTAAGCCTTATGGCAATTAGTGCTATCTTTAGAAATCTATGAAAAATATTTTTTCTACTCATTCCAAAAAGTGTGACCTCTTTTTTATGATACAATTATCATGATTATTGAATATTACCATTATAGTCAACTCATGTAAGCACGTAACTTTATCAATGAAGAAATACATAAATGTATTGAAATACATAAAATTTAACCTCAGGCCACAGAATCCCAGAATAATTCAGGTTGGATGCTGTCGTGGTTTAACCTCAGTCGGCAACTGAGCACCACGCAGCCGCTCGCTCACTCCCCCCCACCCCCGGTGGGAGGGGGGAGAGAATTAGAAGAGAAGTGAGAAAAACTCATGGGTTGAGATAACAACAGTTTAATAATTGAAATAAAATGATAATAACAATAATAATAATAATACACAAAGCAAGTGCCACCCCGGCCAGCTTTCCCCAGTTTATGTACTGAGCATGACGTCACATGGTATGGAATGTCCCTTTGGCCAGTTTGGCTGTGCCCCCTCCCAGCTTCTCGTGCCCCTCCAGCCTTCTCAGTCAGTAGAGCATGGGAAGCTGAAAAGTCCTTGACTAGTGTAAGCACTATGTAGCAACAACTAAAACATGGGTGTGTTATCAACATTATTCTCATCCTAAATCCAAAACACAGCACTGTACCAGCTACTAGGAAGGAAATTAACTCTATCCCTACTGAAACCAGGACAGATGCCACCTCAGCAGGTCATCCAGCTCAGCCTCCTGCTAAAAGCAGGTTCAGCACTGAATGGAGACCTGGTTGCCCATGGCTTTCTTCAGCCACGTTTTAAAAGTTCACAAGGACAGAGTCCACAACCTCTCTGGGTAGCCCTTTCCAAGGACTGATTGTCCTCAGGGTGATTTCCCCCCCCCCCCCCCCCTTTAGTTACAG
>NW_008825614.1:7857295-7870117 GCF_000699105.1 Pygoscelis adeliae
CCCCCCCCCCCCCCCCCCCCCCCTTTATGTCAAGCTGGAAGCCTACAGCACCCAGAGGTTTCCCATCTAAGTACTGACTTTTGGGGTCTAACCCTGCTGAGCTTTGAGGTCAGACAAGCTCCATCATGTTACCACGTGCCATGATGTGGAAGAACTCATAAATATAGTTGTCATCCTTGCACAGGGCTGTGCTAATCTCTAGACTCTTCCAGGTTTAGTATACACATGCTAAAATGAGCTACAACCAAAGCAGTCACCTTATCTGCTCTGCACCCCCCAATCACGGGCTAACAGACCCCAGATATTGTGCCTTATTTAGTCCATGACAAATACAGGGGATGAAAATTACAATTACATTCTAAAACCTTGAGTGAATAGGTTAATCCTACCGTACAATAGACTAGGTAGCCTAGAAATAAACACATCCTTTCTGCATTTCAGTGATTGTTACAGTCATTGCAGAAAAACCTTACAGAGAGATGTAGGACCTTGGTTTTAAAGGTGGTGCTTAAATGTCAATGTTGTTCTCAGAGACCAAGCGTACCAAACAGAGAGGATTTTAGTAAATATAATTCAAACACAGTGACTGAAACCCTATTGTAAACAAGCCTTACCTGCACTTTTTTTCAGATATTCCCAATTCATTGCATTGGATTGAGAAAGCTTTTCAGAGTTCAAGTATTAAACCAGGCAGACATAGGATCTGAAGGTTCTTCACCCCACTTCTTTTTGGAAATGATCACTCAGTCACTGCTATTGTCCTAAATAACAGAGGGAAAGCATTGCTTGGTATGATTTGGCTACAGAGCTCCAATGCTGTTCTCCTACAGTCTCAGCAGTTTGAAACCCAACACCAACAGATTACAAAGAAGCCATTTATGGTCTGGTCTTTTTTTTGTTTTGTTTTTTTTTCCTATGCATTAAATGAAAATATCCAAGCTTTGGTAAGGCCCCTATCTCAAAATTTCTTTCCTGTGCCAGGAGCTGGCTGGCTACCACATTTCAGCGCCTTACACCGCACACAGTATGCAGTGATCCCTTTCCAATCAATTTGGAGCTCACGTAACAACCATTTGTGGTTGATGTAGCCGTTAATAAATATTGCTAGAAGTCTGCATCCCTACGCGCTATCTCCTACCTGGCACACGAGTGGAAAGACACCTGGGGGAGTTACAAGTCTTAACAGGCAAAGGGATTAATTCCAAGAAATTAATTCTACATAGGGAGGCTAAACATCTTTGCTCCATTTGTAAGCAGTGATCAGGAGCTGCTGCTGCTAAGAGTTATATGAACCAGAAGTCAAGCTCTGCAGGTGTCCTGAATTACCTGGAGGACTCCTTCAGTTTCTCCACTGACAACAGAGCGGCATTCAAAAAGATGAGTCTCCCTTCCTAAAATAAAAGCCTTCCAAAATCATGAACCCACATCCCCAATTTTGGTTTAGGTTTATGGAGTAGAACTACTACAATGCTTCTTTCTTCTTCTTTTTATTTTGAGGTATACATTTTGTTAAAATATTACGCTTTTTCAAGCTGAATTATACATGGAAAGCAGGATTTAATGAACAGCCACACTGCTAGTGTTAGTTTTGCTCTGCAAATTTTTGATCACTTAATACAACCTTCCAATTAATCATGTGAAAAATGAACAAAATCAGGAACACTCTTAAAAATACAGGATGAGCGTTCAACACTTGGCACAAATCAAAGAAAGGAGGGATAAATTTGCACGCCATTAGGGAAATTTCCATGCATAAACACTGTTATCTTAAGAGCTCAGTATATTTCTTCCATAGTGTTAGTCTACCAGCATTTTGATAGTTCAAAGCTGCACCTACACCAGGTTTCTCTAATTATCATTCAGAAGCAGCTCGCAAGCAATTAGTTTCTGTACATTTCTGGGTACTGTCAGTAACTAGTAACTTAATCAGTGTTTTAACATGGTAGAAGGGCTGTAAAAAGTAGATTGCTTTCTCTCTTAGAAGGCAAACATTTTTACATTGGATTATTTTCAGAGGTTATTTTTAGTTTGGCTGGATAGTTAGCAGAGTTTTGGTACTTACAAGATTAATATAAATCAGGGAAGAAGGTGGCTTAATGCTGCAGATGACACAGGGCCATGGAATGCACACGCTGCCTGCCTTAAAAAAGACAAAAATACATTCCTCTCACCATGGCATCCCCAGAACACCTAAAAGGGAAAATATCTTTGTTTCATTTGAAATTCAGCCTAGGAATTCAAATTTCTAAATAAAGACTGCTAGTTTGTACCTTTTAAGAGGTGCCACCCTGAACCCCACGTTAAATAGCTGCGTGCATCTGGAGATGGTTGTTTTACTGAAAGGCTTGTGGTTGCCAGGGCAGTAATAGTAGGATTTAGCACTGAGGACAATAGTGGACCTCCTCAAAACCAAGCTGTCTCCCCCATTCAGGCTCAAGAGAAGGAGCAATCAAGCCCTTTATGTAGCTGCAGGTGATGATGGTGACTGCCTCAAACCTTGTAATAAAGCCAGGCAGATTGTAGTTCACAATTACAGTGGTTAGGTGATCTTTTTGTTTTTTTTTTTTTTTTTAATTGTAAAAGCTGGAGGAAGACAAAACCAGGAGTTAAGAGAGACAGAGACAAAGTTTCTTGGGTGAAAAGCTCTCAGGAATGACACATATGAAGCTTTCCAGAATGCTTCTGTTGTGGTCTGGAAAACAAACCATTGTCCATAGTAGTTCACAATTACAGTGGTTAGGTGATCTTTTTGGTTTTTTTTTTTTTTTTAATTGTAAAAGCTGGAGGAAGACAAAACCAGGAGTTAAGAGAGACAGAGACAAAGTTTCTTGGGTGAAAAGCTCTCAGGAATGACACATATGAAGCTTTCCAGAATGCTTCTGTTGTGGTCTGGAAAACAAACCATTGTCCATAGTCCAAAACTGTGTACAAGATTGTACCACAAATATATGTCATTTTGACAGGTTTCTCATCTTCTGTAAAAACAAGAAAGAAAGCCACAAACCTGCCTGGTAAGGCACATACGTAGAATATGAATGCCAAATTTTTAACTCCTGGAGAAAAGTCCTGCGCCTCCAGCTGCGGAGCAGTCACTTCTTGGGAAATATACTTTATAGGGATGGACCTTAGAACTAAACCTTCAAGACTTTGGCTGGAAATAGGACTTATCTGGCCAATAGTAAATGGTTCTGTCTGAGCTACTCAACTAAAATCACTTTACAGTTAATGGAAAAAAAAAGAAGTGCGCTAGACTCAATGTATCTCACCAAAATAGGTCACTTTGACTATAAGAGGAGGTAGGATGCCTGTGACCACTCTCCAGCTGGGTGAGAAGGGTTGCTGGAAGTAGATTGTATCAGCAGTAAGTTGTTAGGTTGCATTGAAACACTGGAGCCTCCACGATGCCTTCAGAGAGAGGTAAGATGAACTGCCTGTGAGAGGTAACTCCATGGATTGCAGAAAGTTAGATCAGTAGCTCAGACTAGATGTGTATTAAATGGCTAAAGATAGATGAAATAACCCGTCCACCCCTAGCTGTTTTTAAGAGGATACCATTAGTAGTAATGCCCAGAATGGAGACACTAGCTACAGACACTGTCCACAGCTAGGGACACTTTTTCCCACGTTCCAGTAATTGATTTGACGGATACGATCATGTTGTATTCAGGCTGGACTGTGAGCCTGTTGTCTGACTGAATCATGAGAGGGAACGATATAGAGTAACCTGTAATTTTAAATACAACGGAAAACTTGTTCCAATATACTTATATGACTAACAGGAAATGCAAAGCATCACAGACCCACATCCATACCGTATGCAAGATGGATGGTATGGGCTACCTCAGTTTGGCTGCTTGCTTGGAAACATCTAGTATGGAACTAGTATTTACAAAATACTGGATCGCTGTTCTCTGAACACCAAACTGGTATGAGATATGTCAGATTAAGCATCCACTAATTAAATCACCCAAAAGATGAATACTGATTCAATTAACAGTAATTTTAGACAAGAGTTGGTGTTTTCAAAAGCAACGGATGACTCTGTGTGCCTGATTTTCAGAAAATGTGCTTATGAATTCTTCATTAATATCATGACCTCTTAAAGACTTCCAAACAGACGTCGAAGAATTTGAAACACAATTATCTTCTAACATTTTTTACCAAAACTTTTAGGTAAGCGAATGATGAACTCTTATGTTACCATTTATGCTATATTCATGGAGTTACTTTACTGAAAAGAGATACACCGCCATTCCCTGATTTGTGTATGACACTTTCAAATATGTTGACGTCTCCTTGTTTTGTTGCAAGGACAGCAATGAGCTGTTGTTTTGGTGTTTCAGTCTGGATATGGAACATGACCAAAAAGTCTTAATCTTTCTTTCTTTCTTTGCTACAAGGACTTCAGATTACCTCTGTCCTTAAACAGATGTAAACAGAAATCCTCTTGACTGTGGAAAAAGTACTGGCCTTTGTGTTTAAGAATCCACAGTTTAGAATAAATTTAACCAACACCAGCCGAAATATTGTAAAATTCTTATAACTAAGCTGTTTCACTTGACGTATTCTTTCTCAGTGCCCATTTGCTATGCACCTGTACGCATGAAATGGCTGAACTACAATCTTGTGTGACATTAGAGAAAACATGCTATTTCATTCCTGAGGCAGAAAACTCAAGAAACAAATGAAAAAAACAACATACCATTGTACAGGATGTTCTTTAATCATGCAAGGATTTTGCAGCTATGTTCATTGCTCTAAATCATGTTTCCTGTAGGTTTTTTTTTCTGGATAAAGCCAAAACAAAAAAAGACATTAAACTAATTTTAAGTATTAGCTGTAAGTATTTCAAAATGAAACATTTATTTTTTTAATCTTTTGTCCAACTGGGGCCCAAAATATTTAATGGATTTTTTAAAGACATTATTATTATGGATGATACCATACTAATGAAACATATAGTGCAGGCATTAGTGGGTAGTGTTCCTTAAGGAGTACTCTTAATTGTATTCCTGCTCTCTCACTATCAGTGGATATTGATATAATGAGCAGCTTAAATAAAGTAGCTACTGCTCGGTTAGTTAATCTCCATAATAACGTTACACTGTTTTCCATGGGATTTGTGTTTATACGAAGATGGGAAGCCTGGGTAAAGAACTAAAGACTTAATCTTAGGTATTTCTTTCTGCTGTTTTAATTGCTTCTGTCTTATTGAACCCTTCAAGCTTTGCCTTCAGTTAAACAGGGAGTCCATGGGAATTTAACATGTGCTGAAAAGATTTCTGAAATTATGGCATTACTAGTTGCTTTTTAAAATAAGTCCTTTCAGAGTTTCTCCACCTCACAGGATAATATGCTGAGAAATTTGGTTTTGTAACATCTGTTTGTTAACATTACCTTCTGTTTCGTTGGAGGATATCTGTGACTGCTTCTCTCATTCTGTCCTAACAAACTTTATGTTGGTTTATTAATCACTCATTTACAAATGGTGCCTAAAGGTCTTTGTTGCTGACTGAAACTTTTAGCGTGCACACAGTCTCAGAAACTAGTTCACAGAAACTTTGATAAGTAATATGATAACAGTAATTAGTAAACAAAAGCTAGACTGATTAGCAATAATGATTTCCAGATGAGGACGGATTATCCACTAGCGCCATCACCTCATGTCCTACAGTCATAGAGCAGCACAGAAATGCTCAGTGCCTGTTACCAGCTCCAGCTAGCTCCCATAATCCTGAAAGAGCTCATTTCCTTCACCAACTGTGCCCTGAGCAGAGAAGGATCCAAGGCTGCTTGAATTCTTTCATCACCTTATACATAAAGAATTCAGGGACAGTCCCAAAAAAGTATTTAGATGACACTAACACATCATAGGAGTCAAGTATCTAAACAGTTGGCGTTTTTTTTTCCTCCAGATCTTGTCCCCAAATATTGTGGAGAAAAGTGGCAATATAAATCCCAGAGTATCGTTCTCCAAAACAGCACCACAGAGAAGGAATACACAGGTACACTTCAAGGCAAAACTACGTAGTTCAAGCACACATTGGAGGACAGAAGAAATCATTCAGCCCCCAACAACCCTGGGTATGTGAATCACATTTGAGTTCGCAAGACTCATGGACAGCAGATCATCCAGTCCTTGACTGAAAAATGTACTTACTACATTTCCTTCAAGATGTTTACAAGATGTGTCACCATCCCATCGACGTGAATTGTGCAGAGGTCGTTCCAGTTGCAGAGCGTTTGGATGGACAGAAGTTGGTTCCCTACCACAACACGCTCATAGTCCTGGAAGACAACTGATGGATGTGGATAGATGGAGAAAGACAAAGACTGTAAAAATATTACTTAGCATGATAGGCAGTGGTCATAACATATTTGTAGACAAACATTTGTCAAGTTGATTTTAGGGATTATGGCAAGGAGGAATTTTAAGGGCTAGATTTGAAGGAGGACAATGAATTATCTCTATATATGAGCTCCTCCCAAGCACAGCAGACAGGACAGAGAAAAGCACAAAAGCACATTTCTGGAGAATTTATAAACGTTAATGGATTTTATAAACAAAATTGCTGTCTCTTACACACAGGAATAGAAATCAGTGAGAAACCAAGGAAAGTAAAAAAGTCTGTTTCTCTTCCAAAAAAAATCTCATTTTCTGTTAATGCAGTGGTCTGGCTAACCTAAAATGAAGCATTTCAGTTCTGGATAGTTTAGACAGAAAAGCCAAGAAAGTTACTCTCATGGTGACAATTTCTTCATTTTTCCCCCTTTTACCTTTACCCTATCTTTAGCCAGTGCTATGTATAGGATGCCAAGTTGAATTTTTCCTTTTGTTGAAGAGTTCCGAATCCAGCCCTCTCCAAACTCACAAGACTGTACCCTATCCATAAGTACCACACTGTTTTGAGGCAGGATGCTATCCTTTTATCACACCGATGTTTTCCTAAATGTAACTAAATATTCTTTGTGGTAGGGACTGCTACATTTGTCTTCATCCTAGCCACAGGGCTGCAGGGTTAGCCCTTTCAGCTATGTCTATGGATGCTCTCTGACAGCATCATGTATCCCCACCCTGCTACCTGGCTGTGCCCAGTATTTGCACAGTACCTTGCTGTACATGTTATCAGGCCATTTTAGGAAGGACACAGGCTGACGTGTCTATTTGATGTTGGCCATGGACACATTCCCTCAAAGCAGCGTATTTTCATACATTGCAAGGACAGGCAGACATGGTCTATGCTGAGGAATAGCCGACACTCAGGATTTCCCTTGCAGTGTATCCCTGGGCTCATTTAAACCCTGCCCCTGAGAATGGACTAGCATCTGAAGGGCTTTGGTAGGAAGCAAGTCTGGATTTGGTCAGGCATGGATAAAGATTCCTACTTAAAATCCATGACAACCTACCTCTCTCCTTGATGCAACTACAGAATTGTTTTATACAACATGAAACAGCCCCAGTGAAAGAAATGGGGTATATATTCACACACATATATATGTATTGTGGTTGCCAAGACACTCTCCTGTGAAAGGGCATTCCCTGTCAAATCCACTGCTTGGCTTCAGAATGGCAGATGGAAGTGTAGCCTCCTTCCTCTCTGGGCATGCCGTGATGACCGGCAGTACAGTGTGTTGAAAGCAGATATTCCTCAGTCTCATCTCTGTGAACAGGCCTGTATCTCCTACATCCTAGGTCTAAATATCCTCCAAAGTCCTAGCAGTCATTCAGTTTCTTGAAGATATTAACAATGGCAGCAATTTCCCCTTCCCATTCTCTTGATTAAACAGAAGGAAGGAGGTAGAAAAAAGATGAAAGACGTAAAACTCCAGATGTTGTCGACACCAATATCTGGTTCCACCAGAGAATTTGAACACTGAAGCAATGATGAATTACGGTGGGGTCCCTATGGCAATCCAGATTGCAATCATAATACCATTGAGGAAGAATAAGGGCTAGCATTCATTTACATGAACAGCAAATGAATTTATGACAATTTCCACTGGTCCTTTCAAAGAACATGAATACATCTGTAAGAAATTAAGATGACACATCAGTGTAACTCATTCATTAATAAAATCTTGTATTGCACATTTGTTGCAAAATTTGTCGCAACTGTTACCAGTGGTTTTTAATTCTATAACTGTACTTTATTAAAACCATGCCACAAATCTCTCTAGCAGAAGAGTACTAGCTAGTTTGCAGACTGTTATGTAGGTGATTTAATTATTAGTCCAAACTTACTTTGGTGTAGAAACTGAACTTCTTCAGTTTTAAAGCAAGTAGGTATTTAATCATTATAAATATGTACGAGAGAGTTACAGTCACCCTGCTTTTTTTAGGGTTATACAGCAATTAATTTTACATTAACAAACACCTGTTAAAGGATCTTTTTGTGATCTGAGTAAGTGTGGAGGGAGAAATAACAATACCAGAAAAGCAAACCCTAAGCAAAGGGCAAAACCAATAATAATGTACTAAACGGGAGTTTGGATGGAGTCAGCGCAGTCACTGCTGTCTTCCCATGAGTGTGGAGTCACAGCTTGCCCATTTTTAAGGGCAGACTGCCAGGATACAACCTAGTCAATGGCACAGGTGAGAAGAAACACGGATTAGCAGAATTTATGCATTTTAACTTAGGCGATATGAAAAGTACCCATTAGCCATGTGTTATAAAACATGAGTTCATGCTTCACTACTCTGCTTAGCAATAGTTCCTATTGAGCTGTGCCTCTCAGCTTTGCACATGTATCACTATTAAATATACCTGATAAAAATCTTGCTACTGCAAGAAACCCAAGCTGTGTATTTACATGCCTCCATGCAGATGCGCCAAATGCCTACTGAGACAGAAGGCCTGCATTAGGACATAGCATAGAGGCATTTGCATGTGTGAGATCCACAAGATGCTGTGAAGAGCATCCCATGTCCATCTCCAGTGCCCTGCTTTGGCACCTTGTGAAGCCAAATGGAACAAAATGTTGAAGCCCGGATTCTGTAGGTGACTCCGCAGCCTGCCTTCAAGTGATACTAATGGGGAAGCTGTAGCTTCCTTGGCCACTCCATTAATCCTGTCCATGTAAGGTTAAACACAAACAAATCTTTGCAGGACTGTGGTCTTATTTACTACATTAGAAATAAACACTTATTAAGTAATGAAGCCTGCGTCTTAAAAATATGTATTTTATTTTTCTTCTACAGAGTGAGGAAAAAGTTGAGAGAAAGAGAAGTTATAAATCCTTAGCGTACACTCAAGAAAACCCATCATTATAAATTCAGTGTTTCATGAGCCACGAGGGAAAATATGAGAAAATGCAATATTAATTTAAAACAACAATGCTTCATATTGACTACAAACCAAACTAACAGCAAAGTTCATCCATAATTTAATGACAGAGTTGCAATTTTTTTCATGGTGCTAGATTAGCATAACTGAACAGATTTATGTACATTGCCGAGAGCCAACACAAAAACATTTGGAAGATATTCTGTGAAAATGAAGAAAACAATCCAAACGTTTCCCCGCGAACCTCTAGTAATAGCTACAAATATTTGTGTTAACAGGTTTTTCTACTAGTTATCAAGTATCATCTCAGCTCTCAGGAGAGTGCTGGAAGGAAGGGCGAAAAAGTAAACCAAGTCACCGATGGGTTGCTGTTTGAGACAAGGATCCAGCTCCGGCCAGGTGCGCTCTGCTCCAGAGCAATCCTCACTGCAGGTCTGGGCTGCTCTTCTACAGCAGCAGCAGCAGCAAAGACAGTAGTCAGGAGCCCAATAACCCCTTCCTTGCTGCAGGAATCATACCAGAGGAGTCTGCTTCCTCATCCATGTCACCAATGGCATGATCTGCTCTACAGTTCGTAGACACTTGGACTCAGTTGCACACAGGTGCTCAGAAGATGAAATGCCACTCGTTTCCATAGGATTCAGAGACTCCTAAATGACCTTCTGAAATCAGGTCTCCGTCATTTTTTCCTCTCTCATGAGTCTCATCAAATCCCATGCCCAAATCTTGTTTTGGAAGTTGTCAAAACCTGCAAAATTGTCATCTATAATGGGATTTCCAGCTTCGGAAAAAAAATACCATACCTTCAGTATTCTTTTCCTGTTCATACATCCTCTTCATGTGTTAGCTGTCAGGCCTGCAGTGTCACACCAGTCCTCTCTCCCACCTTTCAGGAAGCAAATGCCATTAGCTTTTACAACAGAAACACCTCCAGAAAATACACCATAAGCATCCACAATGAAAATGATAAGCCAGTAGAAGAGTCTGATGATAAACAGGTAGCACCTCCACACCAGACAGAAAGAACACTCTGGACTTTGGGAACACTTAGATATGTTACTAAGCCAGTAAAGTATTATTTAGTGGTACTTAAAATTGTGAGCCTTTCTAAAATACTTCTGTCAACTGTAACTGCTTGGATGCACCTCTGTTAATCAATACTGAAACAGCATTTTGCTTTGACTTAAGAGTCTGTGGCTTCATCTGCGTTTCAAGTTGTTCGCATTCCTATTTCATTATCTGCTCCTCAGCCATTAGGGTTTCTGGTGAACAGGGGTAGTCTGAAGCTTTGATTGCAGATGCTGGCTGACTGCAGGCATTTACCAGACCAAAAATGAACCAAAATTCTTGCTCTGGACCATTGGTGGGCACCTTCCTAAGCAAAAAGGGATGCAACCAGGTGTGGATAACAAGGGAGCTAAGCCAGCTATATCCCTTGCATCATGAGGTGCAGGCCCACGTTACAGACCCTGGAGTAACTACACAGCCATGGACCTGCAGCTGCAGTTTCCATGTTCACAGCGTGGCTGGGCCCAGCTCTTCAGCAGCAAGACGTCTGCAGTGCCTGAGCTCACCAAGGAAGAGGAGGTTGCCTGCTCTGCCCTATTACAAGGCTCAGTGTTGCCCCTAGGAGTCCTAAAGCCACAGATAAACTCACTGATGACTACGGGTTGATACACTTCACTGCTTTGACATCGCAGAAAAGGAGCCTACAAAAAGGAGTGAGTTTCCCTCAGCTCCACTCCAGCCAATAATTCCCATAAGCCAGCTATCCCCCTGTGCTGGGACTACTCCTTTTCCTGGTAAAACAAGAATATTATTTTTAAATATACCAAAGTGCTATTTTCAAAAATGAATTAAGGCTGTGAAACACTATGACTCACCAAAGACACAAGGGACAAGAGGGAGAACCCTAAGACATATGGCTCTGGTGGGGTGGGAAAGCGGGTGCTCCTGACTTCTGCTGGATCAGGCTGCAGTCGGACTGACAGCACACAGACCATCTGGGATCAGACCCCACGTACCTTCAGCTTTGCTTCCCTTCTCCCAAATTTTCATAAGGCGGAAGGGCAGAAAAGGAACCTGCCCCATCGTTCAGGCAGTCAGTCACGTGATGGTCTTCAGAGGGGAAAACCTTGATCTCATTACCCATGCCAGGATAATACCCCTGAGCACGTTTTAGGATCAGCACAAGTGGCAAAGCCACTGAGAAAATACACCGTGTCAGCCACAGCTACCAACAAACCATTGCTTATGACAAAGCAAGGTGGTCCTTGGTCTATAGGACTAAAACCTAAGGCTTTTGAAACCCATTTTGGGTAGGAAAAAAAACCCCAAACCCATCGATGTTATGTATGAGAAGCACAGTGAGTACAGAGGAAACAAACAGCAACTGAAGTGGTCCTGCACCAGCCCTGTGGGTCTCAACCACCTGAAGCCTTTGCCTGCGTCCGTGATTAGTGTTTACTGAATTCTTATGCCCTGGCACCAATAAGAGACTTCAGCGCAAGCAGACTGCACGGCCACTAGGATTTTTAATGACCAATAAATTATCTGCTGCTTTGGAAAAGCCAGTTATCGTATTTAATTTGACAGCCCCATGCAGGGTGAATTCCATAGACACAAAACAAATGTCAGGCCTCGAGACTAACACACATTTCCCCAGATGCAAAATAGACACTCACCAGTTGCTCTCTTAGGAGGATGGAAAAAGCTAATCCCTCTAAATTATGTAAACCAAACAGAGAGTGAAGGCTTAAAGCCTCAGCATTTATTTTTAAGAAGTAAAGCATAAACCACACTACTGCTTTCACATCTGCCTTCTAATTTTTTTTTTGCCTTTGAATGATATGCAGTTCAACTATTTTAAGATCTGCTCCTGAGTGCCTGCAGCTGGCACAGCTTGGAGGGAATAGTAGGTGCTCATTTCTCCCCAGGACTGCCACCCTGCCCCCTAAACGCTTATCACGCTCTTGTAGAGAGACTTGGATCACGGAAGATCTTTTCCAATCCAACTTTTATTTAATTTTGCATCAAGAAAGACAGTGAGGGGAGAGCTTTTTCTTTTACTCATATCTCATTCAGATCTGGGCTGGAACAGAAACAGAGGAGGAACGTCCACTGAACTCTGCTTTCCCGCTCTGGTTCACATCTGTTACTAATGTATCTTTACATTACTGGATAGTTTAATAAACAAGGAGGTAAGAGTTGTCCAGTAAATTTGGTCCTATCATTTCAGAATTTGATCCCTGGCTCTGACACTGGCCTCTTGGAGGGACTGGTATAATTACACGGTTCGTTTTCCCCATTTGCAAATTGAAATAACAGTGCTTTCCTTTGCCATAAGCCACGTCGGGATGTAGGGAGGAAGAGCGCCGGGTAAAAAGTCGGTGCTACGGGAAAGCGGTCTGATGAGGCAGCGACCTTACTGTCGCTTTGCCGTTACGCTTGCCAGGACTGGGAGAGGCTCTCCGGCTCTGTGTAGGGTTATACAGGCTGGTACTGGGGAGCAGGACTAAGAAAATAAGAGGGAGGGAAA
>NW_008825614.1:7870127-7870383 GCF_000699105.1 Pygoscelis adeliae
AGTACTTGGGATGCTAAATTAAACTGTGGAGCAGACTTGGCCGGGCCCGCTAGCAAGCACTTAGTCAAAATTTATGCATGTGAACAACAGCCATTGTCCCACATAATTAAAGGCTGCGTTACCGTCAAACACGCCAAATTACAGGGCTGCGCTCGTTCCTCCCGGAGACCACGCCGGGCACCGGGTAACGCTTGCAGGAGCCTGCAGCGAGGAGGCGGCGCCTCCGCGCCCCGCCCGGCGCCCCCCCGCCCGCCGG
>NW_008825614.1:7871262-7896269 GCF_000699105.1 Pygoscelis adeliae
CTCTGCCACCCACCCACCCCGCCAGGTGATACAGCTCCTGAAACGCTTCGAGTTTCTAACCGTTCATGCGAAGTGAGCGTGGTCTGGTATCTACTCTTAGGCAAAATGAATCAGGAGCATAAAGACCTCAGAGATGAATTGGGACCCTTCTCGATGTAAGGTGTCTTTACTCTTTCTTTTTACAAGCTTTTTTTCTACAGGCAAAAGCCTCAGGCTTTTACTTCAAGAAACATGTTTGAAATGTATTTTGCTGTAGAGCGGGTAATACTAACAGAGAGCTTCCTACGTCACTGTTAGAATTTATGGCTAAAGTGGGTGCTTCAGACGAAAGCAAACCTTCATAACAGGTTGCATTCACAAGTAAAGTTCTACGCTGTTTTAAAGGGAGACTGAATTTTTGATGTTTTAGTCAGGGCTGAGGATCATCATCATCGTCACAGTTGCCATTTTTTCACCCAAGATCTTAAAGCATTCCACAGTGACAGGTACTGTTATATTTTTTACTGTCCAGGTTAGAGAAATCAAGGACATGAAGTGTCAGGTGACTTGCTCAAGGTCATGCAGCAAAGCTGTGAATATAGATAATTCCCATGTGGCCTGTTAAAAGTGTATTACCAGAAATTCTGGAATCCTTTTTCTAACCCCTCGCTTTGCCGAATGTTTATGTATGAGCTGAGGCAGCTTAAACAAGGAGCGCTAGAGAACTTCTGGGTACGGATTTGTTTAGCAGAATGGGCAAGGTACAAGTGCTTAGAGATTTTTAAGCAGCAACTGCAGCTGAGTAATTGAAACCTTTCTGGAACTGGAGGGCTTGAGAAAAGATCAGCTATCTGCAGGCGCTATTAGTGAGTGCTCATGGCTTTTAAATACATTCTACAAAAGCTAATTCATTGGAGTTGAGGCAAATACAGTAAATATAAGCAATTGCAGCTAAAAGAGAAAGAAAGAGTAAGAAACCTGCGAGGCAGGTACTTTGGGTTAAGTACCTTTTGCAATATTACAGTGCCAGCGTGAAACAAGCAGCGGGAGCTAGAAAGCTGAAGGTAGGTTTTGCACAAACAGCGCCAAATGTGTCGGTGGAGTTACTGCAATGTTTAAAGCGGGAATGTAGCATCAATTATGACTATTTAAAAAAGAAAAAAGGGGGAGGTTGAGGGAGAGCCTGGCTCCTTGCAGCTCCATCCTCGTGGTGTTCTTCCCCAGGCTCTGCATTGACGTCACAATGACACGGTGAAGCCGAAGACAGGAGCTGGGAACAGTTCTTCTGCTTCACTTCTGATAATCGAGTGAATTTGTTGCCACTCCGTTCCTTCCAGCATGGCTAAGAGCGCAGAAGTGAAGCTGGCGATCTTTGGTCGAGCTGGCGTGGGCAAGTCAGGTATGTTTGCTGTCTGATTTTTTTCTTCTGCTTGTCATCAGGTAACTTTTTGCTCCCTCTGTGCAGACAAACTCTTTGTACAAAAAGACAGCTGTGACCTTATTCTTGTCAGGGAGGTCAGGATCAGGCCAGGAGTGCTCTCTTTATTGCTTTCCACACTGTTTTCTCCAGGTTCTCCAGAATAAAAGAACTTTTATCGCTTTCAAAAAAAAACAACAAAAAAAAACCCCCAAACTTCTCACCCCAACTTAATCCCACTTCTCATGAAGTGAGTGGCAAGATTCCTCTTTCCATTGGAACAGAATTAGTAATATTTAATTCGTCTCTTCATAGCTTGTGCTAGATGAAGGTATTTATATTATGCTTCCTATCCTCTAAGATCAGATCCTCTGTTAAATATTTGATGACTTCTGTAATAGCTGTAATTCTGGATGATTTCAGTGGGAAATCATCCAGACTTAGCAACTCAAAGAATTTTTCTCAGTGCTCTCTTGGATTTACATATTTACCAGGAAACCAAGAAAATATGATGTGTAAAGTTTTTGCATTTGGAGAGATCTTTTGAGAAATAAACATAGTCTGGTGAGTTCATATGGTAGAAACACAAGGGGGAGGCATAAATGTTAAAAATCCATTTCTACAGACAGCCTTTCCTTCAGTGAGACAAGGAGCGTAACGCGAGGGTTGCAGCTCTCTTGGGTAGTTTGGTGGTGCTGCATTAACTTGACAACTCCAGGGCCACTCTAATCTGTCCTTGCACCACAGGGATGAGGAAATAAGGAGACTGAGTCTAATCATGCTCTTGTGCCAGTCTGGGAATTGTAAGATACTGTTTATTTTAGAGAAATCTGCACAAGAGAAGCCAGGAGGTAGGACATACCAGTGAGAGCATTAGGCTAGACTCTCAGGGGCTGTCACCCAGCTCCGGTTCCCCAAAGTAACTTTTATATTAGAAGTGCCAAGGTTCTGGCCCATAAAATGCTGTTACAGTTTTGTTAACTTTGGAACGGGTTGTTGATAAAAGCATGTTTACTCAGAAGGTATTTTACCAGAAGGCTATCAGTGAAGTACCCTCTGTCAGCCTTCAGGAAAAAAGGCGTGTGTGAGGCAGAGGTTGTTAGAGATTATACTGCTTATACAAAGACAATGCAGATTAAATCCTACCTTTTTGAATAAAATACCTGAGGGAATGCTGATAATATACTGGGATAAGTTTAAACTGTTCCTTCTCTCCTGCTGCACCCACCCCCACCCCTCTTTTGTATTTGTATTTCACTGTCCCCTCCAAGTTTTGCAAGTAACTTCAGTGGTTCTCCTTTTGGTATGTCTTACATTTGGTTGAGGGTTTCTGTGGTTGTCCAGTCTTTTGGCTGGATTAAAAATAATGCAAGAGGATGTTGAAGTATTTGCCGGAGAATTATAACACTAAAAGACTCCCCTTGCCCTGATATTCCGAGCCATTTGAGAGCTTATGTTTAAAAAACAGAAAAACTACCAGTTGAGTGCTCAGTTAAAATGCCTTACCAATGCAGGATCAACAAGAGCCTTTTTAACCTGTTGTATCCTTTTTGTAGACTTCACTATACTAGGATTTTATGGTAAAAATGTTTTTCCTGTAGTGCTGGAACTGGGTGGGAGATAATTTTTAATGAAAAGCCAATAAAAACATCCTAGTTTTTCAGAGTCCTCCTCCTCTCTCTCTTTTCCTTTTTTCCCTTTGAGATGCAAGGAAATACTACATAAAATATGACTAAGGTCCCCTCTTTTTGATTGTGACCACGCATGTGAATCTGCGTGGAAATGAAGGCGCAAATAAGTGGGCAGCACAAGAGGCTGAATTTAAGTGGGTGGAGACACTACAGAGTGCTATCCGCCACCTCGACAGAGCAGCAACTGTGCCTCCCAGAATCTCCAGCTTGCTTATGAAAACCCCTCTTGTATGCTCCCATAAAAGGGATCCAGTTTCAACAGCTCGGCCAACTCCAGAGAAGTAAGTGTGTGTGTGGGGTGTGTGTGTCTGAAAATACCTATTTGCCTGTAGCCAACAGTAGGAGCTATGGAAGTGCTGTTACACCTTTGCTAAAAGCAGAGCTGGGTGCAAAGGAGTCTTCAGATAGTTGGGTTTGGCAGATAAGCGCCCTGCTAAATTAGTGTTGATAGTGTCTTTTTTTAGTAATGTAATTCCCTATCCCTGTGACCAGCTTGTAATACGTTGTTGAGACAGGATCCTGTGGCTGTAGGTTACTAGAGTAGGCTTGGCCAGACAGCTGAAAGATAAGCCAGACTCTGGAAGCAAGAATGCAAGGCAGAACGCTGGAGACGCTAGAGACGTGTGATGAAAAGGAGACATTGGGTGATAAATAAGGCCACTGTAATTGCCAGAAAGTCATGCCAAAATACGGTCACTGGCTTGCTTTCTTGGCTCATCTTCATTTGCTGAGGAAGAGCCAGGCATTAGGTTCTTAATCTGTAAGTGGCTTCACCACCTGACAGCATCTGTGAAGTTACAGGCACATATTGTATTATCCTGGAGAGGCTCCTCTTCCAGTTCCTGACCAGGACTTTGGATCAGTGAGTCAAAGCAGCTATGAAGAAAGAAGTGTTGTGCTTCAGGACATGTGGAGAATTAAAGCTGTCCCTCACGCACCATGACAGTCAACAGAATTGTTACCATTACTGAGAGCTGAGGAACATCCTAATCTCGTCGTTAATGCTAGACATCTGTTTAATGGGGTGCAACATTCCTTGTTCTAGTAAGTAGTCCCTTCCAATTAATCCAAGACTCTCCCAAACATGAGGTGGCAAACCAGAACACTGTTCACAAGTCAGAATAGTGATAGCATCTCAAAAGAGAGTTAAAGCCAGGGAAAATAAAACTTTTCTCCACTTTCTTGCTGCTTATCAAGTTTCCATGATTCAAAGGTTTAAAAAACAAACAAGGGGGAATAGCAAGTCTGTGTCAGCTTTTTACTGTTCTCCTTCCTTGCCTTGTCTCCTCCTGCCTGCTGGAGAAGGGCAGCAGAATTGCTAATCAACTCACCTGTCCTGTTTTGTTTTTTACTTAATGTAGACTGAAACCTTTCAAATAGAAAAGGAGGAGCAAACCAACTCAGAAAGGGGCACGTAAGAGTGCTCTAGTAAGGCACTTAGTTCAGAATTACACTGAGTAGTAAATCACTGGTCAGCTCATCTGGGCTGTCGTGGTTTAACCTCAGCTGGCAACTGAGCACCACACAGCTGCTTGCTCACTCTCCCCGCCCCCGGTAGGATGGGGGAGAGAATCAGAAGAGTGAAAGTGAGAAAACTCATGGGTTGAGATAAAGACAGTTAATAAATGAAATAAAATAAAATAGTAATAATGAAAGAATATACAAAGCGAGTGATGCACAGTGCAATTGCTCACCACCTGCTGACCGATGCCCAGCCAGTCCCCGAGCAGCGACCCCCCTGGCCAGCTTTCCCCAGTTTATGTACTGAGCATGATGTCACATGGTATGGAATGTCCCTTTGGCCAGTGTGGGTCAGCTGTCCTGGCTGTGCCCCCTCCCAGCTTCTTGTGCACCTGCAGCCTTCCCAGTCAGTAGAGCATGGGAAGCTGAAAAGTCCTTGGCTAGTGTAAGCACTACGTAGCAACAACTAAAACATCAGTATGTTATCAACATCACTGTCATCCTAAATCCAAAACACAGCACTATACCAGCTACTAGGAAGAAAATTAACTCTATCGCAGCCAAAACCAGGACAGCAAGCTACCTGGACAAGCTCATCAGGTATGAGCATCCTGCTCTTATACAGTGGACTGGGTACTCCTGCATTCACCCAATTCTTATTGTATAAAAGTTGCATAAATACTGCTTTAAACTAGCTGACAAAAAAACAGATGAGGAGCTCTGTCTGAGCCAAGGAGCACTTCGCTGCTGCTTCACTCGGATAGAAGAGGAGACGCTCTGTGGGTGGGAAGGGACATTGCTAGGCCCTGCTATAGATAAGAGGGCTGCACCTCCTAATTTGGGCTAGAGTCAAGCGGCACTGAGGGGGAGAGAGAGCTTTTAAAGGCTCTTTCTTTATGTCCAAGAGGAGCTTGGAGGGAGCGGAGAATTAAAGTTGAAGTGAATTACTTAAACATTGCTATTTAAATTGTTCTTCTGCTGAATCTTACAGCTTCATTCCTATGGTAACAAAAGTTAGAATTTCCTAAATAGCTCCTTTTAAAAACACAGTAGTAACAATTAATAAAGACTTCAAGGCCTTGTTCTTCCATGTCATCACAAGGTACAGTACGTGCCCAGAAAGCTAAAGAGGAGTGACAATGTATGAACCAGGAGGAGAAAAGAAGGGCATGTATTGGATAGCACTGCATGGCTGATGCTTTTCCAACTCATAATTCAGTTGACTATGAATGCTCAAAATACCTCTGCTTAGGAGCCTTTATGTTTTGGCCAAAAAAGAGAGAATGTCCAGCTGCGGCATGTGCTATCCAACTTGCCTTTTTGCTGTGTGTGTGCCAGGCTGAATACTTGAATACTCCAAGTTTCTGTGTTAGCGTGTATGGTGTGCCCAGCCACGGGCAGATGCAGTTCTCATCTGTCTGGACGGGCTGTGCAGCTGCAGCCATGGTACGTGACATGGAAGTGTGTGTGGTTTCTGCTGGTGCTTAAGTGACAGGGAAGATACTAAAGCTCCTACAGGCTCCCCCCCCAGTAAATACGAGCTTCTAGGCAGCTATGGTAATTGTTTTCTTATGCAATCAGGTACATGAGACATGGGGCTGTTGTCACCTTTTGATCCATCAAATAGCTCAGATGCTTGCGTTTGGGCAAGAGGATGATCGATAAATTGGCATCAGTAAATACCATCCTGCAAAGAGCCTGTCCCATCTCAGAAATGAAGATCTTGCCAACTTCAGTCATTTTAGTGTCACAGTTGGGAAAGTGCTGAGTAGATGTAGATTTGTATCTGTTGGCTTATGCTATTTTCCCTGTCTAACCCAGGATAGAGGAACATACTTGGGAGAAAGATATCTGGATTTGAAAGTTCCTACAGAACAAATTCAAGCAACAGCCAAGCCAGAGAGGCCTACAACAAATCTGTGTTTTGTTTTCATTATTTGGGGATATGCCTGAAATACACTACCAGGGCTCACTTCCCGATTGCAAGTTTCTGGGCATGTGGGGAATAGAACTGAATTCAGCACCACTGCCCTCCCCCTTCAAAAAAACGTACGGGTTACTGGGAAAGAAGCCCATTTCAAAGTGATTTTCTACTTCACAAATCCCTGCTCATATGTTTTCCCCCACTAGTTTCATTTCAGGGACTTTCGGGGAGGAAACATGAGTTATTAAGGAGTGATTAGTCATCAAGCTCACAGCTCTGCTATAGTAAGGCAGGAAAAGCTACCACAAAAGCTTCAAAGTCCATGCTATACCAACTGATGTATCTAGGGGGGATTACTGTAATAAGGTGCCTCTGAAATCCAGAAATGTGGGTGGAAGGAGACTCTCTGAATTTTCTGTTGGGGTTTTTTTTGTGTGTTTTTTTTGACACCGGTGGAGCAGATCAGTTGCTTTTTTTTTTCCTTTGTTCTTAAGAATGGCAATGACAACCAGATGCTTAAGCGATTATTCAGTGATCAAGTTTAACACCCGCTATATTAATTGTCCCCTAATAGTTCACTGGTAAAGTACTCATTAAACAATCCCTCTTTTTGCATCCTCTGGTTTTACACTTTTCAACCAGGTACAGGTTCACTGAAGGTACCGTGCATGTATGTGCATACATGCTAGCAGAAATATAACAGTAAATAGGTCACTCTGGGTGAGGTTTTGTGGTGGTTTCTCCCCCAGCAAGCATGCAAATACGTCCCCCTGGAGCAGGTAATATTGCAAGCAACCAGTTGCGTTAACATGACCTTTCCATGCTTCTGTCCAGTGGATGACACTGATGCCTAGACGGAGGGTGAGCCATGGGTTAATGGATCAGTGAAATAAGTCGCTGTCACTCGTGAATGTGTGGCCCTGAGAGTCCTTGCCGTGCTGACAAGGAGAGTGGCTGCTGTTGTAGTGGTCCCAACACGTGCGGGTTTTGGGGACGGGCAGGGTGTACGTTAACCAAGTGCGGGGCCCTACTGGGATCAGCAGTACCTGTGGGCACCCCCAGTGTGCTGCTTGGAAAAGCCCCACTGGTGTTACCACACAGATACAAGCTTTTAGTCAGCAGCTGCGTGACAACCAGTCTTTCTTGGACTTTCTCAGAACTGCACTTGTTGATTCTTGTTATGCTAAAACTGAAGAGAGGGAACACCAAGAACCTGGGCTAGTCACAGAAGCATTTGCCCTGAGTGCCAAGGTGGTCTACTTGTATCTGTTACCTCCTCCCTTTCCTCTGCTTATTTGCCTGTCCATGGTTCACTATAGCCTTGCCCTTGGTGTAGAAAGCATTCATGCTCTGCTTGACATTCGATCTTTCTTCTGGCTAACCATGAAATAATAAAACACAGAATTTCTCTAACCAAACACCAACATTGTTCATTCAAGCATAGCTGCCTTCCCTGTTCCATCTCATTTATATCTGACATTGGCTCTACCTGCGTCCCCTCTGAGCAGCTGGTGGCAGCTGTTAGAGCTAAGACTAGTCCTGCTGTTCTTTGTTTCTGTTTAGGTTGGGCTAAATATAGCCTGCTGTTTGATTACCGGGGAAGGAATGCCAGGATTCAAGATTTATGTGTGCAGCACAGCTTTTTCTCTAGGCCTGTGCTCAGCCACCCCCTGCAGTGCTTGCCTTGATAAGATAGCCATCCTGTCCACTTGTCTCCTGTAGTCATTGTGAAAGACAACTGAAGAGCTTCCTGGTGGTGTCCCAGGAATCCTTCGCCTGCTTACCGTGAAGCCTTGCAGTGTTTTGGTCAGTCTGCAGTTCCCCACAGGGTCACTGAATGCACTGAGATCTCCCAGGCTGCTGACCCTAATGGTTCCTTTCAGAAACGCTAAGATTTTTATTCTTCCACAAACAACTTCTTTACCTCCCTGGTATCTGGAGTCCCTGCCTACCCCTTGCCTTGCATATACTTCTTTGCTTCATTCCTTCTCAGCTGTCACCCTTCCCTCTCCCCTTGCCAGTTTAGTACATGTTCCCTAAAGTCTGCCTATGGTAGAATCACTTCTGCTTTGTACTTCACGTGAAAACTTTGTATTTACAGTTGCCTTTTCAGCCTCCTCACTTACTGCTTCCTCCCATCTCTGTTTCTCATTTCCAGCTCCTTCGTTACTCTTTGCCCACACTGTCAGTGCATCATTAAAGGCTCAGTGCATGAGATCCAGATGAGCTGACCTCGCAGCAGTGGTGTGATGTGGCAAAGAACAGCCACTCTTAAGTGGTTCCTACTGTCCTGGAAACCATTCCCTGGCTTGGACTTTGAGGATGCTCCAATCTTTGACTGCTCCAGACAGTCGTGTGAAGCCAGCTTCACGCAGGTTAAAAAAGGAAGCAGTGTATATCTTTACATAGCTAGCCTTGAACATAGAAGTGGGTAAATGAACCTATTTTGGCTTCGTAGCAGAGCAGGAGAAACAAGTTATGTCTGTACTTCCCAAGCAAACTTTCTTTTTCTGCATTTAGCTCTGCACCACCATTGTGCCTTTTACATTTACAGCACCCAAAAATAAATATGTAAGTATATGAAAAACTAACACCGCCTTAAAGTAGGAGGATGAACAAAATGCTTTAGGCTTCAGCTGAGCTGTGGTTACAGGGCTGTCATTAGCTGCTGTTGACTGAAGGTGTTTGTACCCTCTCACCGCACACCTGGCAGTCACTCCCAACACTGCGGTGAGCAGGAGGGTGCAAGAATTGCTATACGATAGCAGTGGGCAAGGAAACTACAGCATCCTCATCCATTTGCTGCTTTTATTCCAAGTCCGTGTTTGCTCAGCATTACTGACAGTCTTTTATTATACCCACTGCTGCAGAGGCAGAGTTACAACTTTGGGAGAAGGCACCCCTCAGCTTTCCTTCCCTTTCCACACACAGTTTGCAGGGTGCTGCCGTGAGCGGTCCCCATTGCCACTCTACTGGTTATAGGACTCCCGCCTCACCAGCTCGGAACCTGGCCTGCTGTTTGAACTAGCATTTCTTTCCATTCACCTCAGATTAAACCGGCTCCCCCGATTTCATTGAATCCTACCTCTTCCTGGAGTCAGAAAAATAACTGAGAAGGTGGGGGTGCCCCTGTTTTTATCGCCTTTTCATAATTCTGAATGGGAAAAGTACTTTTTATGATTGTTTCCCACCAGGTAGGGCATTCACACTGCTGGAGTTAGTCTGCAGCTGTTACAGTTTCTAATGGATTTGCCATTTAGGTGTTGGGAAATGCCATATATTATGGTAGTGACGCTGTAGATAACTCATATTCTATGCATACGGTATGAAAAGATGAATGGCAAGAGAAGCATGAAGCCCTGGGGAAGGAAGTAGTAGATATATTAAACATATGTGCAGCTTTAAAATGCCATAGAAATTGGCTGGAGTCTCCAGCTGCCTTTCCAGAAATGTTAGACAGTAGTCTGCGCACAGGAAAATGAGGGAGTATGTTGAAAACATCAAGCGTCATTTTGAAAGCACATGAAGCTCCTGACGTTCACAGGTTGTTTTGCTGCTGCTGCTCAGGGTCGGCAGAGAGGAAGCTGCAGACAAGCAAGAGCAGAGGCCTGGGGCAGCAATGCATTACCGTGTGGGAACTGTTTAGATAAGTGGCTTGAAAAGTTTTCAAGCTGGATGCAACTGGAGAGCGCACAGGATATACTCTCCCAGGGAGGGAGTTTCTGTAGCACTTGAACAGCACTCTAGCTTTCCAAAGGGCTGTGGGAACAAGGGCCACCACCGTGACCCTCCTGCAAGGCACGCCACTATGACTATCCTCAAGTGGCCAATATGGAAACTGAGGCGAAAGGAGGAGGAGCCTGATAGCCTCAAGTCACCAAGGGAATTGTGACTCAGGCATTGCCAAAGCTTCTTTCCGTGATTTCTCCTCCAGGCCAGGGCTGCTGAGATCCAGCCTGCAGATGGCTCCCAGGCAGGCAGTAGATACCCAGCATCTGAGCCCCAACCCCTATAGGCCCTGAGGGATCCTCATGACCCTTTATGGCTTATCCACTGCTATTAATTATTGACAGCAAAATAAAGCATTGAAATAACATTTATTTTCATTAAAAACATATTTGGTAATCCTGTCTTTCACTACTTGCCCAGTAGGACTTATTTCATTTTGACCCACAGGGCCACAAGCATAAAAGGAGCTTGTCTTTCTCCCCTTCATGCAGCTATATTTGCCATCCAACTCTGAGTATAACTATAATATAATTTATCATAGATTTGCACAACCCTACTCTAAAGGGCTGCTTTTGTCAGTGGCTTATCTCTGTGCCTGCAAGAGGAAACAAAAAGCCCACTCCCCACAGCAGTGGAAGCCAGTTACACAGAGCCGTTGACCATGATCTTTTCATGACCCACCCAGCAATCGACCTGCACCCTTGAGGAGCTTTACAAGTGAGAACTTCAAGTCTGACATTCGGAGCAGGAAAGTGCAAGAAAGAATGTAGAAGCCAAAAAATCAGAGTGGGCTTATTATTTCTTCAGTGAAATAGGGCTGCAGAATAAATAGAAATATATTGGAGAGTCACCACAGAAGAATGCAGTATTAGACCCATGGGGAGAAGGAAAAAAAACACAAAAAAAAACCCCAAAACCCCACACTCTGCAAAACAGGGGGCATGGAAGTATGAGTGCCAAAACAAACACCTTGTGTTAACCAGCCTCAGTGACAGAATCTGTGATGCCAAGCACTACTGCTTAACCCAACTGGATGCTTGTGGCTACATACGCTGGAGCTGGTTCTGCTCCAGGCCAAATTCCAACATGAAATAATTTAATAGTGATCCACAGCAGGAGTTTGTCCCATGAGTCCACGTCTGCTAGATCTATTGCCAGGCAAAGTTTCAGGAAATTTATTTCCAATTAAGAAAACTTGGCCTTTGTCTACACAGAGCATGGTAGGTCACAGGAGATTATTGGAGTGGAGAGGAATATCAGCATCCTTATTTATGTACTTACTTAGAAAGATGTCCTTCAGTGACGTGTGGCCTTTTACCCATTCTGGCAGTGGGTGCCTGCTTACCCCAGCTGAGGATCTGGTCAAACAAGCTTCTTTGCAAAGCCGGGAGCATGAAGTGGGGCTGCCCACCTCCCACTGCCATGCTGTGCCCACACAACCACCTTTCCCCTTGCTGCAAGAGGGAGCTGAGGAAATTGCCATGTTTCCTGACCACAGCCAAGAAATTCACTAAAGCAGGAGGATCAAGAGTTCTTGTAATTTATATCCTAGCAAGTGCAACTGCAGAGGAGGTGGCCCTTCTATCCACTCCTCCTGTTTGCTTATATTTACCTTGCTAATCAAATGACAAAAGCTGGGAGCACAGCAGTTTTCCCATAAAGATGTAGAATCCTGAAAGCAGAACACCTGCTGCTGAAGAGCTGCAGGCAGAAAGGTTGAAGGCAACAAGAGACAGCTTCATCCAGGACACAGCTTACTGTATTTTAGTTACCAGATATTCATATACTGTGTCCTATTGATGACTTTGTGATTAAAGAAACATGCTTGGTCACAGAGCTGTGAATAATCCAGCTAGAGGCTAGCGAACATAGATTGGCCATGGATGGAAAACAGTTGAAACTGAGCAGAAAGAAACCCCTGCTTTTGAGATTTGATAAGCGAGAAATGTAAAACAAAATTCTCCCCGTTGTGTCAATGGATGAAGGATTCATTAATGAGCTGTACTGGTAAGATATGAAAACTAAATGATGCAAAAAGCAATCCAAGCTCATTTTTTTACTTGAAAGGAAGTGACTAACCCGATTGGATGGTTCAGCCCCATTTGGAGGGAGAGGCAGACCTGTCCTCGAACCACCAGCTGACCATCCTTCTCCTTGTATAACTGATACTGCCTCACTGAAATAAAAGCAAGCACTGTCTGAGGCAAGAAATCAAGATCTTGCCTTTAATTAATGTTCAGTGCCCCATGGTAATCTCAAATAAGTACATCTCATGCAAGAATACTCTTTCGTTAGTGTTCAGTGTAATTAAACCAGTCTATTTCTCACCACCCCCCACCATGCATCCTCAGTATCACTTTGGTAATTTCTTGGGGATTTTTGTTTGCAGTTCCTGACCTGGCATCTGAAACAACCAAGTCTCTCTCATGAAAATGAACTACCTCTATTTTAAACATACTCAGTATGACTGTTTTCTTCATTAAATTTCCATTTAGGATCTAGCATGAAAGAGGCACCTGAGCTTTGACTCAGCACCACTATGGTGGAAACCAGTAGAAATTCACATAGTGCTCACTGTATGTTGGGAGGAGTTTGGGAGCCTGTACTATAAGAAATACTTGTGTAGTTTGGACAGGTCTTATGTATAGCTCTGCAGACTTCTAGGGCTCCAAGGAAAAGATCATGCACCATTTCATTCCTGCTTAAAAAGGCAGACACATTGGATTCTGAGCTAAGAAAGGAGCTTTGCCTGTTCTGTTTTCCTAGTCCCCCTCTAAAACCACCAAATTATATAGGGATTTCATTCTCCTATTTTATTTTCGTGCTGAAACCTCAGTAAAGTTGCCTATTTCCTAAGCAGTTACAGCACCTATGATGTCTATTGATCTGTAAAATCATGGGCAGTTACTGATCTGCATGGTACAATAAGCATCAGCTCTGGAGCAGGCTAGCTTGGCATCCCTTTGAAGATGAGGCAAGAGACAGACTATGGAAAAAGCAGAATGACCCTACAGCAATTTCTTAAGTTTTTGCACCTTACAGGTATGAAAAGTATCATAATTGGCCTGCAGGAGGTCTCTAGACCCAGCTGAACAAAGCTTCAGTATCATTAGGACTAATTTCATGTTCAATATCATACATCTTGCCTCACATTAGGTCTGTATCTAAAAGACTTTTTAATCACCTAAAATAATTTCGCCTGGCTCATTTTATAGCATTTCTTCAATGGCCAAATGTTTACTGAATGATACTTTCTAGTAAGCTGTTTTAATACCATCGAGTTTGAGGAACTTTGTTGCACATCGGAGTGCTGCAAGTACTACTTTTTGTTCCCAGTGCTGCAGCATGGACAGGGACAGGCTGCAAATAGAAGCAGGGGACTCAACAGAAAAGAATGACCTTCACAGCCAAGTTAAAACAGTATGTTGCCACCTTAGATCCAACCTCTAGTTTCTGCACAGGAGGTAGCTGTCATGGTGACACTCATGTTCAAAAAGGCAGGGAAAATACAATGACCAACAGCAGGAGTTGGAACAGGTCTTAGGGAAACATGTTCATGATAAAAACACCTCGAAGTTTGATTGTGCACTGTCATTTTCTGTTCATTCCCATTAATACCGTTGCTCTTGGTGAAGGTTAAAATGCTTTTGTGTTTTGTGGATGGCAAGACATAGCAGATGGAAAAAAGTTTTTAGTTTCAAGCATGGACAGACTGACATCATCATGTGTTAAAAGTACTAAATCATTGTGCAATTCCAGGACTTCTCTGTTCACTTTAATAGGTGACTCTTAAGAAGTCGGGGCTCTACACTCCTTGATATCCAAAGGCATACTTCATATGACATTTCAGAACACTTTGAAACTGCTGATTGCAAGAGCACTCTCAGATCCCAAACTATTCTGCTCAGAAAAAAAGTTTCCAGGGCAGTCATGAGCATAGGATGCTCAGTGTGCCTCCTAGAGTACCAACCCACTGAGAGTAGTTTTGCACATTGGGTCTCTTTTATAAGACATAATCCAGCTGCACCTCTACAGTTTCTGAAGAGTCTTAGGGACAGTCTTAATGATGTCGCTGTTGTATTTGGAGAACAAGATGAACGCGGTGTGTTTTGTTTTTTTTTCTTAGTCTGAATATTGACTTCTAGAAAAACTTATCTGCCTGAAGCTTAGAGCACAGAGTGACATTCTGTAGTTCCCTGTTGGATTGCAGGCTTTCTGAGGAGCAAGGCCAGTGTCCCAGTAAACATGGTGGTACGTGACCCAAGAGATCCAAGTTTGATTCCTGTAAGCAAAGTGCCTCTGATGCTGGCTTTCAGCTATTCTAAAAAACCCCAAACAAACCAAAAATCCAAACCCCACACTCAAAAACCCCACAAACAGGCTGGAAGAAGAGAAGTTCATGAATGCATGGAGCTGCTAGGTCACTGTAGGAGTGAGGACTGTCTCTTGTATGTCTAATGATTGTTCTGCCTTCAGTTTATCCCTGTACCTCTCACATGAGGGACAGCCAGTACTGAAAAAGCCTTATGGGCATAGCACAGGAGTGTGCAGTGAAGGCAGTGATACTAATGTGATAACTCCTCATATCACTCAAGGACTTCAGTGAAGTACTGGGACATGATCAAGGAATTTTGTTACCTCAGCACAATGTCATAGCTACTACTTCTAAAAAAAAATCTGGCACACAAATGAAGTAAAGTAAGTGTTATTTACTACCTTACTGTAGGAGGACTTATGCTATCTGTATCTCCAGAAGCCAAGTCACGGCAGCTCCCTCAACTCATGCATTTGAATGAATATTGTTGCCTAAATATTGTCACGCAGGTAGTGCACTTGCTACCATACTTCAATATTAAATGATCCTGGAGAAGCCTTGAATGGCAGTAACGTGAGACATATGTATGGGCTCTCTCTGCTCTGAGGGAATCAATGCAGAGTTCTCTAGCAGTAGTCTCAGCAGTGCAGAACTTGTCCGATTTTACATAGTTCATGAACCTCCTAGGATTTTATTCCCCAGTAAATAATTTCCCTAATGACAAGCATTTTGTGTCCTTCATTGGGGGTCAGAGTAGATGACTGCAGTGACCCTTTCTGACTTGACAAATACAATCTTGTTGACCATGATTATATTAAATTAAGAATTTTTCCCTGGTGCCCAGTTGCCTTTTTTCCCCCCTGAGCTAAATAATTTCTATAGTCACAATCCTCTCTTCTGGGCGACTTCAACTTTCCTTTTTCGTAGTAGAGTTTGCATTCTATATATCTGATTATTCCTACAAGCTGTCTAACCACGTGGAGCCCCATCTTCATTCTATAAGACAAATGATTTCCATAATACAGTTATGGAATCTCTTTATAGGATTTAAGAAAAAAAATGTAACTTTCTGTTAAATAAAACAAGTACATGTAACTTTATGGCACAAAGTTGAAAGCATTAGCTGAGTCAAAGTTTGGACTATGCTACAGGGGTGTTAATGAGAACTAACTTGCAAATTTTATGGATTTGAACTCATTAAAATGAACAGCACAATTTGTGCAGCAGTGGCTTATTTGCAAGAATAGGGATTAACAGGAGCATGTGGAATAGCAGAATACAGATGCAATTTCTTCTGTAAATTCACACTGAGATCAGAACAAAGATGAAGAGCTTTCTGCTGACTCTTGCTAACATGAATATTTTAGCCTCTGACCAGGGTGTAAGGTTTGAAAACACACAGGCAAAGAAACTAAGAGCTTGCATAGAGGAGATCCTGCACATATGGGGTGGGGGACGGAATCTAGAGGCAGACAGTTTTAGAAAGAAAATCTAGGTTAACACTCTTGGAAGATGAAAAAGCAAAGTCACGGAAAGGTGAGCTTTAGTTACATCTCTTCAAAACTAGATGGAAATTTCACTGGATTATTTGCAAAGCTGAAGAGCATTAGTTATGGGAAATTAAAGATTATTAGTTAAATTAATTCAAGATTCCACAAAACGCTATACTAAATAACCTTGTACAGTGCCCTGAACAAATGTCGTGTCCCTCACAGACAGGAGGAGGTTGATATATAGGTAAGATTTGATTTCAAACAATCTGAATTGCAGCTTGTTAGTGCCACTACTTCTGCACTGTTTTCTCATCCTTAGAGGTGATAATCTGCTAGGGAGGTCCTAGTTTAAAGGAGGCCCTCCTGATTCAGAGACAGCTCTAGGAGATTTGAAAAGCAGAGGTTTCAAAACACTCACTGGGGGAAGGGTGAGAAGGTAGATATTTTAAGATTTTTTTTTTTTTTTTTTTTTAAATCTCTTGATTAAGAGCAGGTTTCCTCAGCCTTCGCCACTCCAGGGACTTGAACAGAACTGATCCAGGACAATCTGCAGTGATTTAGAGTGACTTTTCTTCCCCCCGCCCCTCCAGAAAAATACTGGTTTGGATCTCTTCTGAATTGCCATCATAACTTAGTTTCCATAGCAATATTTCCACAGTTAAAAAGTATTGACAGACATCTGGATATCAATCCAAAGTCTGAGGAAATTGATGAAAAAGCATGTGTTTATTTCTGTGGGGTTTGGAGCAGGTCCGTGGAGAGCAGGGTCAGTTGTTCCATGAATTGTGTCCCACTATGGCACTTCCCAGGGAGGAGAGCAGGAGTCTCGTGTGTCCCCACACTCAGTGCTAGCAGGCTGTCTTAGAAAGTAGTATGATGAATTGGAAGACGAAATACCATTTAAAAGCAAGCATTGTAAAGGGCAAAACTGTAGACCCTTGGAGAAGTGTGGCATGCTATTTCCTCAATCATAGGTGCTGTGTTGTTTTGCATTCAGAATTTGGAGCGCTTCCTACAAATTCTCTAAAAGCTCATCATCTGAAAAAGTTATAGTTCAGTTATAGTTTCCACCCCTGCCTTGTAACAGGCTGCAAATAGTGCAGCACTAACAGACCCTCGCAGTAGCACATATTTCACGTACTGGGGCCAGGCACTGGTCAAAGACATGAATTAACCGACACCAAGCCGGTAGCTGTGCCAGGATTCCAACCCAGACCTCTCCAGTTCAATCTAGACCCTGACTTCTTGGAACAAGGACTCTCTTCCTGCTCTTTGCATGGTTTAAGCTGCTGCTATCAGCATGTTAGATTTTTTTTTTCAGTTGCACAAATGCAGATTTACCGCAACCTACTGGCTTCACCTCCTAGATACAAGCATCTAGCTGAGTGCTTGTTATCACAGGACAGCAAGGACATACCCACAGTTACAGTGTTTTTCTGTTCAGCAGTGATGTGATACTTCTACATGAGCCTGGCTCAGACAGTGGTGAAAAGAAAGAGGTGGTTTGAGAGCTTTGGCAATTAAAATATTAAGGAGACAATGCTAGTTATTAGCATACAAAGCATCGGGCTCACAATTTCAGTACGAGGAACTAATTAGCTGTGCTGCCTCAAAATGCTGATTTCACTTACAGAACTCAATGTGGCTCCTGCATTTCTTTCTCTGAGAAGGATGAGACTCATTTTCAGACTGACAGGTGGAGCTGGAAGTGACACTGTTTAGGGTAGCCTTAAATAGTAGTAGGACAGTACCAGATCCTCTCTAAGTTTCTCAGGACATTGCTTAGATTTAGCTATTCTGGCTGGATATTTCCATGCTGGGTATCTGCTTCAGGCTGATTTTTTTTTTTTTCCTGAAGATGTCTGCAGAAGTAATACAGTCATTTCTAAGAACAAGGTTAGGAAAAAAAACATGGGTTGTGTCTGTGTTAAAAAAATATTCTTGCAGCCACTTTACGTAGGTATTCTAGTATCATCATTCCCCAGAGCAGGAACTCAAAATATGACAGAGGGGGGTTAGCATGTCAGCAAGGCACACTTTTTGCTACGCTCGTGAAAGCATACTTATGTTTGGTAGCAAGCCAATGCCTCTGGAATTCCCGAGTTGTGTTTCATGTGTTAGAGCTGGGAGTTAAGTTTTCCTCATGAGTTTATCCTTATGGAAAACAAATACTCCAGCTGTGGATACAGGACCGTCTTTCTTTTCCAGGAGCCATGTAAGGAAAAAAGTGGGCACGTTGGCATTATGGCCTTGTCCTTTTTCCTGGCACAGAGACACTGTGAAGAAGTAGTGAAGTGCATGGGAGACAAAAGTCCCAAGAAATGAAAAGCAAACAGCAATTTAGGATTAAGATTTTCTTTCCATTAGTTTATCTGAAACAGATTTGTCTCAGGAAGCGGTTCTGGAAGCTAAAAATGTAGCTCCCAGCCTCAGAGATAGTGGCAAAATTTTGGTCACTTTACCTCATCTGGCATCTAAGTCTCCACACGTCAGCACGAGCCTTTGTCTCTTCCATGCTTGGGCTTCAATGGAGCTTTTTACACTATCTTTTTTACATCCAGTGCAACTAGAAATAAAGAATGAATCAGTCTCACCCACTTAAAGATGCTTCCCTACTGGGCAGGTTCGCAAGATGTCGGCAAAGGGAGATCTCCCTCACGCTACTGCCTGTCTGATAGTTAGACTAAGGATAAACGGAGGTCTCCTGCCTCAAGGGCTGTCAGGCCAGCCAGCACCTCTCACCAGCACAAAAAATAATCCAAAGCACAGGGATGAAGTTTACCTCACTGGTTCAGGAGAAAATTTTAGTCAAATACCATAAATATAAACAAACACAGGGAAATGGATATATGTGCACACACACAAACATATATCTCTCCGAGTATCTTTTAGCAGCTGGGGTTTGTGGCCTCATATTCACTGTCTTGAATAGCCCAGGTAGAGCCTGCAACCCTGCAAAACAAGTTCCAGTTTTCAAACATCACAAGTATTATATGGGCTATTTATGAATCTAAGAAACTGAAGCACTGCTAAAAGAGAAAAGCCTAGCTTCCTAAGACCTCTTCTCAAACATAGGCCACTAAAGGGATGTCAGGGTAGCATTTATTTTTCTATTTTGTCTAATGTCCTAGATAGAAGCTATTCCAGAACAGTTTTTTCCCCCACCCATTTCAATTGAGCCATCCGTGTCTTGTGGCATCTGAGGGTTTTTTTGTTTGTTTGTTTGAAAGTGGCTTTTTCAGTGCAGGGCTGGAATGCAATGCTCAAGTGAGGCCAGCGAGCAGCTTGGGAGGCAGTTTTAATACCCTGAGTACATACCATGCAGCAGCAGGCCCAGACACCATTGTCGATGCATTAATTCTAGGTGTTCATCTTATTTCTAGGTCTTCATCTTAGCTATATGCCTATAAGACTCTAAAAAGTGACAGATAATCCAAATGCCTTCCCCGAAATTTAGCACTCGCACAGCAGCAAGGAAGCTTTTGTTTAGCCTGAGATTCCAGTTTAGGCTGCCTCAAGTGATGAGTGCAGGGCACTTTGTGCATTGGCATTTACATCAGCTCAGCAGCACACTGTTATTTAGCTTTGGTGGAATTTTATAGCCTGCTTTACTGCAGCAAGAGCAGCAATGCGATGAATCTTTTAAATAAATCTCATGTGATGGATTTGCTGGCGCCTTATTTAGACTAGGGGTGAAAAGTATCCCACCCTCAAAGGTCAACACATTTACCACCAACATAGGCACCATTTGACACCATTAGCGCAGTTTTGACTAGGAAATTTATATTAAAAATACATATACTGTGTGAGGACACATCACAGATGAGCATTAAGTGCATGCAGTGAACAATTCACTGAAATGAGCTGAGTTAATTCAGTATTAACAAGCGTAAGTCAGAGCCCTACTACACAAAAACTAGATAGGTTGTCTCTTCTGCTGTGTGTGGTTTCACTCAAATGCAACAATTGAATGAAATGAGTGGTCTGGGGTTCATCTGCTGCTGAAACAAGCTGTGGGGAAAGTAATTCAAGGGTAACTTCAATTTCATGTTCACTCAGAAGATGAGTTTAACGCAATTTCTTTTTAAAGCAACTTCCTCTCCCCTTCTCCCAGTTCCCCGCACTCTCTACTTTGTGCTTTGGTGCTGCAATACCAAAGGGAGCTGTTTGAATGGTATTTTTCGCCTTGCCTGAAATTGCCATGAGGAAAATCTGTTGTCCCCATAAGAATAAGGCCAATTTTGTAGACCCTTGGAAAATCAAATAATTTTTGAACAAAACCCTAAACTTCTGGTAGTTTATCCAAATTTTGACTTTTGTTTGTGCATTACTTGAGGAAAACCAGAAAAAAGCATGGGTTGGTATGCAGTTCTTGATCCCATATGCCATGGTATCTTAATTAAACTGTACTGTTGTTGGCTTAAGCCCTTAACTACGTGGAACTGAAAACTTAGCTAAGACCTATTTATAGGGTAGCATCACTGGTCTATGCAAGTGTTAAGTTAATCATTCTGACTGTTGCCTAGTCTATCTGCTATGTGAAGCAAAACTCCCCCTCCAGCATTTGTCCCTGTACGTAGGAGTTTAAGGGTCTGAAATACCTTGTCTCTTGCCTCGGCTTTCTACGCATTGTTACAAAGGAGGTTTTTGCTGATTTCCACTGCCTTCCCCTTACCACCTCTTTTGTTACTACTCTCTCGAAGATGTCCCTTGCTGAAGGACAGTAGAAAGGGAGTCTTACAGCTCTGCTGCCTTTCTTGGGGACGCATCGTTCCACACTGGATGCCTTTGTGTCAGCCTTTTCCTGCTCAAAGCTTTGCTATGCTCAAAGGTTTCTGAAAGCTGTACTGATTCAGTATTTCCACTGTGGCTTGCAGGGGCATGAAACCAGTATTTATATTAACCTGAGGCATATTAATTTTGCATCTATAATGAGTGATAGAAGTCTGATCTTTAGCAGAGATACAGGAGCTGTCTGCAGATCCAGAATGTCACATTTTGTGACGTTTGGATGATCAGTTGCACAGGCCCAGGAACTAAGCACGTGACAGCCTGAATCCTGAATTGTAAGTATTATATCCTTCACTGATAGTCAGGATGCCTTCGTATCCGGGTGAGAACTTCCAAATCCTAGGCTTTTTAAACATTTTACAACATGCCATTACCAAAAGAGTTACAAAAATACCTTGGAAGAAAATAATTTCTTTACGGAAGTTTTCCCCTCAACATATTTCTGTATTTTTATATTAGAAAAGATGCAGGTGATTTTGAGAAGAGCTTCAACCTTTTTGAGCAGCAGGCTTAACATCTATTTAGAAAGGAAAAAAGTTAATTGCTTTACTAGTGTGATATGGGGTATTTAGTAATTTTCTTCTTATGATATAGGAAGAGAGCATCTCCTTGCCTTTTTACACCTCCCAGAGAATCATAATCTGACTTGCAGTGTCATTCATACAAGTTTGCATGAATGTTCAAGGGTACTCTCAGTGAATTTTAACTGCTAAAGAGAACAGTTTTAATATGAATACAGGTACAAGGATCATATTTATGTGCACATAGCAAATGAATGACAGTTCTAAAGTCCAAGTGTGTCTACACCAATAGTTAATTAGCAGCCAGAAAAGATGCATACACTTCAATATTTAACCTTGAAGTCAGGTTGGTGTAAAGCTCTGAAGTAATGTCACGTTAAAATGTTATCCAGAAATTCTGTCTTGGAATGAACCACAGTGAGCTGTGGTTGACAGCAGGAGACTTTGGTCCTATTTTTCTAGCATCTGTTCTTAATTCTGCTGCAATTTATTATATAACCTTGAGAAAGCTTCCATTGTTCTGGGGTTCCTTCTTCACCATCCTAGGCTGAGATACAAGGAGAAGGCTTTATTAATCTTAGAGAAATACTTAAAGTCCTTGAATAGAAGCAGCTATACAAGTGCAAAGTGTGGATGACAAAGAGAAAATTCCCTGGGGAGAGAGTAAGAGAAGGGGCAGGTGGAGGGGAGTTCCTGCACTCCTGCAATGCATAGTTCTGCAAGTGCTTCTGCAGGATCGGTAGCTCTCAGAAGTCTGGCTAGAGTCAAAAAGATGCTCGTTTATGACTGAATTAAGCTTTGCAGTCAAGGTGGATAGGAGAGAATGAGAAATTAAGGGGATGTAACAGCAGCTTTACAATAGGACACTGGAAAACATGGAACTTCCCAATTAGAAAGCAAAAGATAGAAGGAAGATGTGATCAAGGTTTACACATCATTAAAATGGTGGACAAAATGAACACAGAGTTCATTGAATACTACAATATGAGGCCACTTGATGAAGCTGGTATAAGACTGGCTTAAAACAGATACAAGCAAGTATTTCTTTACAGAATGGGTAGTGAAATCCTGAAACTAGCTGCTAGAGTTTTAAAATACAGGCAGCATCAGCAAGTTCAAGAAGGATTTACACAAGTTCATAGATAACAGATGTACAAATGGATTTTGAAAGCAGAAGGCAGGGATGTGCCCTGTAACATCCTTAATACAACAATTCTCAAGGAGAGGAGTGGACCACAGAAGGCAGCCAGGCTTGTATGCTCTCCCAAAACAGTATCTCCTGTTGCCACTGTCAGAGACTAAGCACTTGACTAAGATGGACTGCTGGTCTGACCCAGGAGGGCATTTTGTGTGCTCCTGTGCTACGGGGAACAAATCACACAGTCAGTGCAGTAACTTTATGTGCTGGTGTTTTTCCTATAAGATGCCCTTTCCTTATTAGCTCCAGACTTCCAAATATCATCAGATCAGGACTAACCACTTTCCTGAACATATGCTACTACTGCCCCCCCGCCCCAAGAAAGGAGGTTTCATTTTTTTAAATTCACATTTTCAATTAACTGTTATTAAGATTCTTTTTATTTGCTTTCTGGTGTGTGGTTTCAGAACACACCTGCTTAACATTTTCAAGCTTTTCTGCATAATCAGGGTGGTAGAACACACATCTCCATGGGCTTTCAAACAAAGCTGAGATTCTCAGAGTGTCTGCTGCCATCAATCAAGACTGCAGTAAAGGTAGCAAAAAAAAATTGTGGTAAAGTCATGAGAGATGGCAATACTTTTGTGACTAAACAAGACTGCAGCTGGCTGCCAGCCATCTAGATGATTTTATATGCATTCAGCTTCCACAAATCAAAAAGACTTCTGGAATTAATCTGTTTCAAAGGTCTACATCAAAGAAAAACAACCATTACAAGTGGCACTTGAAGTCCCAGCACAGGTATTAAAAAAAATGAATAATGGCACTAAAAGTCTGTTTTCTCGGCAGAGGACCCTTTTCACCACAGCCACAGCAGCATGGGGTGGTTTTTCTTGAGGCTGAACAGATGAATTGTGTCTTAAAGTCTATCAGCTAGAAACTTCTGCAACAGGAGTTGACCACACAAACTGACATTGTGAACCAGAGAGCAAAATCTGGCCAGGTACATTTCAGTTTAATTCAATTCTTAAGTTGTTGGCTTATGTTTTATTCTGCGTCTGCTTGGCTCCTTTCTTTTGCAAGAGCACTTTATCTGGAAGGCACAGTTCTGTGCTTGCTGGGCTGTATGATAGGTAGCCATCCATAGGGTGGCCTTTTCACTTCACTGCAGGGATAGACAGCCCTCATAAAAGAGGTGATAAACACACACATGATATTCAGAAGTCTAACAAAATTTCAAGCTAGAGCTATTCAAAGTGTTGGGGGTTTTTTTGGTTGGTTGGGGTTTTTTTTGTGGTTTTGTTTTTGTTTTTTTAAACAGTCACCCAGACTCCTAGGAGTAATTTCTAAAGCATAAAAACCCTAATCTGACTGTAGCCAAGCAGAGGAAAAGTTAGACCTGTCTACTATAAACAAATACTATAAACAAGTACAGCTATACCACTGTACCTTAAAAACATCCTTATCAAAACCCCTGTAGGACCAGAGTGTTCTTCAGAAGAGCTCCGTCAACCTGAACACACAGCCTTGATATTGTAAGTCCCTCAGTTAAGAGGGCTACACATTAAGTCACTAAAGCAAGAAAGTGTGCAGCCTATTTGTGCCCAAGCACAGGGTGGCTTATTTTGAGGAGTTGAGCTGTAAGATAGGTTCTTTGCCTATGTCCCCGGGTGCCATAAGGAGCACAGGTAGCCAGGAGGTTATCTGGCCATCCAGTGGGTGCATTGATGCAGTTTCTAAAGTTTTACGCTGCTTTATGGAGAGGAATCCTAGTTTTAATGCAAGAAGTCCCATATCTGCTAACGAGAGCCGCAGACTAGGAAACAGGAGCCTGAGGGCTATCGATAAGAGTTTGCTCCTTGTGTGGTCTTGGCAACTTAATCATTTGCTACCTCAACTTCTCCAAGCCCCTGAAGAATATAGTACCTTTTTATTTCCTGCTTCCTCTTTCATTACGGTAAGAACCAGCAAGCCCCAGCAGAGATTATAGGACACTCTCTACCATTTGCTATAAGGCAAACAAAAAAGATGTGCAAAAATCAGCTGATGTTTGTATACTGACAAGTGCCTTGTTTGCAGTGCACCATATGGATGCAGAGTTTTCGTCTGGCATATTCCTACAAGCAGATGCCTGAAGGAGCAACTGCTCATCTGAAATTTTTACTAGAGGAACCTCCCATTTCATTTACACCACAACCTCCTCCTCTTTCTCCACCTTCTCTAACGTATGGAAATTAAATGTAGTTATGACTCAGGGGAATGTTTGTCCTTAAAATTAAAGAGCTTTCCCTGAATGCAGTTTCTGTGAGGAGTTTTCTTTGTCACCTTTCTTACAAACCATTTGTATAGTTTGCTTGCTTCTATAGATTATATTTTATAATAGGCTCTTTAGGAAGGACGGGCAGGGGAGACAAGGAGGGGGTGTCGCCCTCTATGTCAATGACCAGCTGGAGTGCACGGAGCTCTGCCTGGGGATGGATGAGGAGCTGACCAAGAGCTTGTGGGTCAGGATTAAAGGGAAGGCAGGGACAGGTGACATTACGGTGGG
>NW_008825614.1:7899480-7900920 GCF_000699105.1 Pygoscelis adeliae
GAGCATGACGTCACATGGTATGGAATGTCCCTTTGGCCAGTGGGGGTCAGCTGTCCTGGCTGTGCACCCTCTCAGCTTCTTGTGCACCTGCAGCCTTCTCAGTTGGTAGAGCATGGAAAGCTGAAGAGTCCTTGACTAGTGTAAGCACTATGTAGCAACAACTAAAACATCGGTGTGTTACCAATATTGTTCTCATCCTAAATCCAAAACACAGCACTGTACCAGCTACTAGGAAGGAAATTAACTCTACCCCAGCTGAAACCAGAACAGAGGTGAACTTCCTTCTTACTTGGGAAAGACTATGCACACAGCAGCTAGCGCAAGGAAAAGGGGATGATGTAGTGCCTATCTGAATTTGCCTGGTCCCAATTTGTTTGCATTCCCCATGTCTTATGATGTAGTTGTCGTTAAGGAACAGATGTCTACTCTGAAAGCTAGTGACTTGAATTTGAGTTTCCCATCTGTCACAGATTTCTTGTAGACCCTTAGGTTCACCTCTAACATGACTATTAGACTATATCTTTATTTCAACAAAGCCTGGGGAGGATAAATGCTTTCAGACCTTTAAGTAGTTGAATATCACTGCAGTGGGAGGCTCCACATGTGAGCATGTCAGCTTGGGTTATAATTGTGTAAAAATGGTTTGGAGGAAATAAGATATATCAGCGTATACCATATAGAACAGGGTGTATTTAGGGTTGCTGAGGAAATTCATTCACTGAGAGAAAAATTAGATGAGATTTCTTTTACTGCTATCTACTCCTTGGCCTCCAGAATAGTTTTCCCTCAATATATTTTAATGCCAAAATGATTTATTGTATTAAAAAAAAGAACCTTTCTGCAGTGCTCCCCAAAGAGTTAGGCTTAGCATTAAATGCCTCCCCCCCCCTTCTATTTGCCATGCACACAGGGCACCTGTTTTCACTTTAATTTTTTTCCCCCTCAATTTTTTTGCCAATTGTTTTGTTGACCACTTCCAGATATCACACAAACCACCAGCAATTCAGAAACCACAGGCTGAGAAACATCATTCTAGAGGCTACTGCAATATCAGAGAAGTGTTTGGAGGGAAGAATATGGGAAAAGCTCATGTTTCCCAGGGAAGACAAAGCCAGTAATCAGAATATTTTTAGCTAAGTTTCTTCACCTGTACCTTCACCATCTTGTCCAAACATCTCTGGCAGTATCCTCAACCTCAAGTTTCCTGTGCATTCACTAGGCACCCAACAGAGCATGTTCTCCACAATGAATCTTGAAGACACTAGGATTCAAGGACCCTTCAACTCTGGGTGCTCCTGCTTGGGGCAACCAGAGTCCACTACTCAGATGCCTTCACTATGTCCTACAAGACATACCCCAGTGCTCCTGCATTTCTTCCCACCTCACTGTTGAAGCATTTCTCCCCCTTCCCTCCTCCCCTCCTCCCCCCCCCCCCCACTC
>NW_008825614.1:7900955-7911679 GCF_000699105.1 Pygoscelis adeliae
ACTAGGCATACAAGCCCACACATGGCTAGGACATGCTGGCCTGAAGTACCTTCACTGCAGCACATTTAAAGAACAACCTAGTGAAACGTGACAAACACAACCAGAAAAAAAATTACTGGGACTTATGCTGCTAGGAAGTCTGTGCAGTTCAGAGGATGGGACCTTGGTGCTTTCAAAGACAACTGTTTCTAGAAGAGAAAGTGCTGTCACTGGGGCCCTGGATGAATAATTCCCACACAAAGTATATCTGTAGCCTCAGCTGGATATGGCATATATGTGTTCCCAATTTAAGCATGTTTGTGTTAAAGAGCAGATCAGCATCCCTTGATCCCTGTGCAAACAGTCTGGATACTATACAGCCTACTACAGTACACACTTTTGTCACTGCTAAATCAGTAATTTGCACTGGGGTTTAGCAAGACAAAATGCCAGTAGTGGCAGTAACACCAGTTGGTAGTGCCTTGGATCAGAGGGTTGACACATTTGGTACCCGACCCAGGAATATGCCAGGACCCTTCTGAAAAGTGTGAAGCACGTTGGCTTCTGATAGAAGTATAAGAACATTCTGCTCTTTATGTGGCGAGGGGCAGGCTCGCATGCTTGCTTTAAAAAGACTGGAGGTTAGAAAACATTTCACAATGGAATGTAGGAGACTCAGCAAGCTGGTTTAAAGAAAATGTTTTTCCTCTCAGTCCATTTTAAACTCTATCCCTATGTTTTTCCCATTGGCACTGAAGCACTCATCTGAAATAGCTCTCCGCTGTAGAGGCTTCTGTCCCAGAGAATGATGTGGTTGAGAGAATATTTTCATGCAATATCCCAGTGGTACTTACTAGCCCTTAGGTGTATACCTGATGCCCTTTTCCTATGGCAACAAAGTGGGTTGAGACATTAAGCCTGCCTGTGAGCATCAGGGTGCACTGAGAATTAAGAATGTCTCCTTTCAAGAAACCAAGGTTATAGATAGAAAACTAGTCAGAAGTCACTACAAAGCAAGGAGCTAGGCAAAAAGCATCCCTACTTTTACTGTAAGTGTGAAGATTTACTAGTAATGAGTACTGTATACACACCCTGCTCCACACAGTTATTTAGTCAGGAGAGCTTAAGCCAGATGACACAATTAAATCTGCTGTTCAGGCCAAAGGACCTTCCCCCAGTATTACTGCCTGCATACATAGTGGCTTTGCAAGCTATAGGTATGTGAGGGAGGATGTGCAGAATTTGTTCTCCTAATGGACAAAGATGAGCAAGCACAACCTTAGAAGTACATTAAACCTAATTCATCTTCAGCACGTTGCAATGACAGCCAGCTCCAAGATGAGCACATTCTGCAGAGAACTCTACTGGCATTCCCAGAAGGCAAGGAAATTACTTTGGAATAAGAAGGAACAGCATTAACTTGGAGCATAAGGACTATTCTAGAATACTTCTCTGTACAGCTGTCCTGATTTTAAACCTAGTCTTTTATGATTTAGTTGAATTCCTTTCCAGGTATTTGCCCTTGCTCAAAGTACAGCTCCAAGAGCTCAAGCTGTGTATCTTCCATTTCCCACATCAGGGATCCAGAAATAAAACAAGGTTATAATATTGCCTGTGTGGTATCAAATGACTTGTCTACATGTGGAACTGTCAAAGTGAAGTTTTGCATCCTGGTTTATAAGCCACCATGATCATATTCCCTGTTTGGGGGGGCTTCGATGCCTTACGCAATTTTTCTTACAGGTTCTGCATCAAGATTTGCAGGGGTGGTTCAAGATAATGAGACAAGAGTTTTCTTTAGCTAGAGCTCAGGACTATGGAATTACAATTCATTATCACTTCAGATAATGTCATCAAGGCTGTCGAGATTGGCACTGAAATGTGTAAAGACTGAACTCAGTAAAACAGCCAGTTTCTTAGCTGAACCTCGTGAGAGAGAGTACTGTATCAGAAACAAGCCATTAATAGTTCAGACTTTGACACCAACTTGCATCTTGTACTATTCTTCAGGTCTTTCCTTCTCTAGCATAGGTCTGAGTGAACCTATACACAGCATACCAAATGTTTTATTGAGACAGGCTTTGTGTCTTTAGGGAAGTAATGTACTGCTAAACTCAAGAGGTCCATATTTTCTAGACAGCACATGATGTTTACAGGCATGGGCTTTTGGTGGCTGCTGGATCAAAGTATAGTTCCAGCAGCTAACAGCTAGTTACTAGATCACATAGTAGGATATACTGGCATGCGAGGGAAGTAGGATTATCAGATCCTGAAGAAAATTTTGATTTGTTGTGTATCCCATAGAAACAGCATAACATTTTTCTTGGAGAAGGGCCACTCACAAATAGTCAAGCCAGAAGTCTAGAAAAACAACAAAAAGCCCTACTTACTAGTCCAGGCCCAAATACTAAACCTCCAGTACAGAATGTTTTCTACCTAGGAAGGTTTCTCAGTGCTTTCCATTGACTGCAGCCAGGCACCAACTCTGTTTTCATGGCATCAAATCATTCATATCCCTTTAAAAAGCAATTTTTCCTAAGATCTGCAGGTTGCTTGGATCAGACAAGCAAAAAAAGGCCAGTCTGTGGTAAGGAAGGGCTGCATCTCTTCACCCGAGAGTCCCCTCACATGCTTTCCCTCACTGTCATTGCTCTCCTCAGCCTGCCCTTCAGTTCCTATCTTCAGTCCTTTCCCCAGCTCCCCTATTATTGGAGTTACCACTGACACTGTAATGAAGTCACATCAAGCTAGGCACAAGCAATGCAAAGACAGGTAGGATGCAACTGTTTACCCACTCCTGCGTATTTCACTTTCTGCTCATCATTTTCTGGTCTCCCTTTTCTCTGCCCTGGTTGGAAACCCCTGTTCTCCCACCCTCACATCTCACTTTTTAAGTCTGCATTGCTCTGCTAGCCACTTCCCTGCACTGCGTCTAGCACACAGAGGAACAGATGGCCCAGCCCGGTTAGCCCAGAGAGCGGGACAGAAAAGCATTGCCTTGGTATGTTAGGGCTGCGTCTCTGATGCTGGGTGAAGTGTAGGCCAAAAACCTAGTTCTTTGCATTGTGGGTCCTAGAATGAAGCTGCTTATTTAAGTGTGTTTTGCCACACAGCTTGGGCCACATGATGATTTCTGGACAAGTCCTTTCTCAAAGCAAGGAACCCCATAGGGGAAACACTGTCACAAAGCACTTTGAGTCTGCAGCGGATCCATAGCACATGGAGGTACACCTGATCTCCAGGCTAGGAAATAAAGTGGACTCAAATAGTCTATTCACTGTGCTCTGGAGATGTCCAGAGTTTGCACCCGAGGGCAGACTAGCATCTAAACAGCATGGGCAGGCAACAAGACTGCCAGGCCAATGCTCCATCAATAGCGCAGACACAGCATGGGATGGAACAGCAGAGAACCTGAAATCACGGGCAATGATCCTGACTCGTGGGGCAGGAGCTTAGCTGAACTCTAGTCTTTTCAGGGCTGGGGACTGGATGAAAGTTGTGAGAACTTTTTCAGGCTGGGGTGTCGAGCAAAGAAGTGTTCAAACTTTCCTGTTCTGAAGGTGCCTGTTTGACAGGCTTCATGGCATTCAGTGTTAATTTTCATTCCTACATTCAGCATTCAGTGCTTCCCATGGCAGCAGCTTGAGACCCACGTGGCTCACATGCTGCCAAGGGTAGGACTGAGAAGGGGAAGGAGGATGCTACAGGACAAAAGATAACCCCTCCCTGATCTTCCTACCACTGTAGCTCCCATCATGGTAGTGTGCTGTGCTCTCCCTGCAAGCAGGGGGTGGTCCTGCACTCAGCCTTTGATGGACCTTGTAGGACCCACCTGTAGGCAGAGTCAGGCCTATTTCCCATCAGCTGGGACAAGCTAAGTTTAAGAACAATAAAGGCAATGCAAAAAGAGAGAAGCTGCTGAGGGCACGTGCTCATAAACACACATCACAATCAATTAGGATCATTTAGGAAAGTCTCTTAGATCATCCCAAGGGTTATTTGGCTACAATATGCAGAGATCAGCTCTTATTTGCATTAACCTAAGTTGTATGGCTGGAACTGAATATAACTCAAGTTGGATCACAGAGTTTTCCCATTAAGCAATGAGGGCACACCTTGACATAGATTGGATTCTCAACTTGTGTTCCAAAGCACATAGGAAAGGCATTGGGAAACAACTGATAAAAGAGGATGTTTGGAGCCTTGGGTATGGGTAAAATAAGTTAGGAGCAAAGCTAGATAAATAAGAGAAAATGCCTGGCTTACATGGTAGGAAGAGCCTTTGAAGTGGGATTGCAAGAAGTCTAAAGGTCTGACCCCATGCTGTTCAAACAGGAATTCACATCGGACTTGTCTACCTTAATATAGAAGGATGGGCACGAGTGCTTCCCCTCAGGGATCAGATGGGGAGGTCTGGCTGCCAGCCTCAATACGTGGCCTTACAGGGCACTTGTACCTCTGAGTTGCTCTTCTTCCATCACCAGACGAGGCATCTACCGAATCTAACATTTCTGGCCTGAATATAGGTACAGTTTGCATATGGGGAAGTAGTCCATGTATAGTCCTATTACAAATGGGGAAGTAGTCCATGTATAGTCCTATTACAAAGTGACACTTTCTGCATAAAACACATTTTTCAAGAGCAGGTTTTCATTAAATTGAGTTGAAATGGATTCCTTTGCGTCAGTTAGTCTAACTCTAGAAGAAACACTTTTAGCCCAGGAGTTGATCATGAGTGTCTAAAGTAACAAAGAGCACTTGATTCTCTAGAAGTGTTTCATGTTCACATATATTTTGTTCTCAAGAACAAGCAAATCTTAACATTTATTGCACATTTAAAAACCAAAACATTCAACCCCTGCAACACCACCCACTCCAGCTCCACACCAAAAAACCCACAACCCTCCAAGAAGTCAAAGTCATTGTACTAATAAAAGGAAAACCACAGCAGCTAAAGCACCTGAACTTGCTTAGTCATGTTCCTGAGCAGAGACCACTAATTAAAAACAAAATTGATCATATGGTACTTTATATCTTGTCACATCAGAAAGATAGATGCATACACAACTGTTCAGAAATGGGCTTGGACCCTCACTAGCCACAGTTCAGGATTTATTAAAGTCACAGTCCTACAAGCTAAGATGGGGGATGCAAGTAATCCAGTGTTAGTATTTGAAAGGGATAGGAGTGAATTAAAGCTTTAGACTAGATTTTCCATACATAAAGCATCTTATACCAAGGCTCATCTACCACAGCTTTATAAAAAGCATTAGCAAGAAACTACACTTCCAGGCTTAGAAATACACAAGTGATCCAAAGTCCTTTTAAACCCATCAATAACAGCAGTACCTTGGTTCCTCAAGTGGGCATTCATAGCCCTGCCCAGTCCCATTTCAGGCTCCTGCACCCAGGAAACAACTCCCTAGCAGAAACCAATAGCAGCAGATTTTGGAGCTCCACAAAAGATCTGGTATTTTCAGTGCACCCTATTTCCAACTCCACGCAGTTACAAAAAAGTTGACCGTAAAGTGATTTTCTTATTTAAGTAAGTCATGGTTCATTTTTGCCTCTGTTTAGAATCTTATGCAAGATAAAATGTTAAAACTTATAAGCTTGAAATGAAATATCAGAACATTCCTTGACCTTGTCATCACTAGTTGCTTTTTACTTTTTTGTGCAATGAAAATACTTAAAAAAAAAAAATCAGCATATTCCCATGAAACTTGTTGATTTCCATGAATTGGCATTTTCCAGGAGAGAAAAAAAAATATTAGTTGGAAATTTTTCAAGCAGCTCTCTACACAAGAAATGCAAAGCAGAAAAATTGCCGCAGCTAGTCCAGTTTGAAATCCCCAAAGGTTTCTCTTTTGCTCCTTTAACTGTGGCCAGAAGATAGAGCCTTCCGTGAATTCCCTCCTGCAGGATTATATAATGGAAAATAGTTCTCACTGCTTCTTTGGTTGCTTTACACTATCATAACTGTATGTATGTATTACATTAATAGAATTAATTGAAATTGGGGGAAGACATGAAAATGGCTATTGCATATCCAGGCACAAAAATCATTATTTGCTTCAGGAGAGACACTATAAAATAATTTTTGTTGCTACAGCAACAGTCACTGCACATAGCAAGATTATATTTTTTTAATACATGTACACAGATAAACAGATATATATATAAAATCATACTAACACATTTAAAAAAGGAAACAGCAAAAATCAGGTGGTTACAGCAAGCACAGTATTTGAGAGTATGATAGATGAATACCCAGACAGCAAGGAGTTTGAGTTCCCACAAAACATTGTTGTATTTACTAGCCACATCCTAGTGTACACACTTTCTAGTGTAAAAACTCAGACTCTCAGATTTGGCATTTTTCATAGGACCACACCCCCAGACAGTTGCTGATTTCTGTGCAGGGCTCTTACCTTTGTAGCATGACTCCTTCCCAGCTTTCTGACCCTGCATACCCATGGCGGTAGTTGTGATATACATCCACCTCCAGCCAAAGCAGAATTCCACCCTTTTAGGGGTGGATCGGGCCCCAGACAAGTGCTACAAGGCAGGTCTCCTACCACTTTAGCAGAGCTCCACGGTCTTTACCCTGCCTCGGGCAGGTAGCTGCTTCCACTTCAGGCACGCAACCAGATGCTTCATTCCTTGTCCTTACAAGCTAAAAGCTTTGTCCCTTGTTGAGGAAGCAAAGTGGCAGTGGGATTTATTTAGCTCTCCCAGGAGAAGTTAGAGAAGCGGAAGTGCTAGACAGGGGCTGCAGCTCCTCAGCAACCTTGTAGTCCTCTAGGTCCTTTCATTGTGCTTCCTACTTCATCTCCAGATACTGGATTACTTTAAGCTTCTTTGTAGGACCTGCACCACACTAATTTCTGCACCGTTTTTCCACTTCCCAAAGAACATACCCTCCAAGCTTAGACTAAGCTAAGCAGCCCAGGGCTTGTGATTTAAAGGAGTGCTGCAATCAGCTGATCCCCATCACCTGGTCCCATTTCACCTCAGCCACAGACTGCATTTCCCATCAGGGCTTTGTCCTGGGCGGCTCCCAACCATCCCTGGTGGAGAGGGTGATGGAGAAACAGCTGCCCTGGGGCCAGCTAGTGCAAGTGACAGGGCAGATAACAGTGGCAGAGCTTTCAGCACGGGCTCTGCGAGCTCCTTGGCAACTCTCTTTACTTAGCAGGTTACTCTGGAGTGAAGCTGATGGAGAGAGAAGACACCACGCTATAAGCACGCATCACACTTTGTGATCGAAGCCCTGTTCTGGGGCTGTTCAACAGCCCTATCTGTTGAAACAGATAGGAAGTAAATACCAGCATATCTGAGTGTGGAACAATTTGGGAGAGACTGTTAGCAGTACAGATACTTTTGACATGTGCAACACTGGACAGTCCGGTTCCAGCTACTGAAATGGAGAATAATATACCTGAGTGGTCAGCCAGAGCCCGAAGTACATTCCTACATTCTGTGAAAAACAGCATGCCAAGTAGTTACTATGGTGCTGAAATACACTTTTAAAGCTGGGATTTAATTTCACACTCTTGATGAGGAAAATTATTTGTCTAAACATATATTTTCAAAATTACAAGTGATGATCTATGAGTAAAAGCTGAATTTTGATGATTTACAGCTACATTTGATGCTGGCCTTGCTAATGACATGATGTTTTTGTCTGTGTAACCTATGAGTTATCCAGCAAAAACACAATCTCTCAGCTGCTAATAGCTGAAGGAGAGTTTATCAGGGAGAGTTTGTCAAATGGTGCCCTTCAACAGAGTAAAGAGGAATCTTTTCTGCTTGTGCGAAAACTCCGTGCAAGTTGTCTCAGGACGTGGGCACTATCAGCCTATTACGCAGTATTTCCAATGGGCTGCAGATTTGAGAAGTAGGTTATATATTGAAAACTTGCCAGTATTCTGCTCCAGTTTTTCATAAATCTTCATGGTTTCATCTGTCCTATTTTTCATTTTTGCAGATAGACTTAATTGGCTTGGAGCATATAGGTTAGGTACCACTGCAGTACATATGAAAACAGATCTGCTTGAGAAAGTCTGTGCAGAGATGTCACATACCATACGGACCATGGGTTTAAAAAAAAAAAAAAAAAGAGAAAGGAAAGAGAAAGAAAAAGAGAAATGGTGGAACATTTCCAAGATGGAGATGAAGTAGTCTTCCCATCACTACTTTGCCTTTGTTTTGTTAGATTTGATATTTGGGCATACAGACTTGTATAAAAAGTCAACAAATGGCCTCTGCAATGTTTATATCCTGTATCATTACACTAGGAATTGTGGTGCACTGAGGCCTTAAAATGCTCCACTGCATATAAGCAAATTTCACCTTTTGAAATGCTAAGGAAGGAGATGGCTTATAAACCTCAGAGAGAGGCTGTTTCTTCGAAAGTAAGGAAATAAAAGGGAACTGTTTTGTAACTAATCTTATTATAAAACTATAGTCTTGTGTAAGAGATTTTGTTGTTAAAAAAGTATCTCAAACTTTTTATATAACTTGGTCAGAAAGGAACACGAAAAATCTATTTCAATTGTATATATCAAAAGTTTCAGAACATCCTAAAATAGTTTGGAAGTCTTGCAAGAATACACTTTCTAATGAGATTTGTGGGGCTTTTTGCTTCTGCTTAAGCTGGAGCATAAAGGGGAAAAAAAGAGCACAACAAAGTTTAAGCAGGGTTTACTGAGCCTGAAATAGGTTTGGCTTGAGGTGGGACTATAATTTTGTTTCTGTATCATCATGTTAATTTACACATTTTATGAGGAACATTTGTCCCTGCTATATGTCCATTGCGCAGAGTACCAGTTAGGTGTATCATGGGTACATTTCCCTGTGTATTTTGTTACTGTATTTTATTGGAGGGTGTTTTGTAAACGTTAGCACATTTGACATAGTCTTACATGATTCCTTTATTACTGAGGAAGAAATAAACCAAAAGCAAAGCAGATGGAGCAGTCGGGTGTATATTCCTTTAAGAATAAATCACAGTGACCACAATACGTTTCCTGCTGCTGGTGTTCAGAAGTGAGCTAGGAAAAGAGCCTAGAACGTGTCATCTTTAGCCACTTAGAATAACTTAGAGATGTTTTTTACATAAATGTCATATCTTAGTATAAAGAGGTCATTGCTTCTCCATTATCTGTTGAATATCTGTTTAAACAAACACTGTTATCCTTTAAAGCTTGTTTCAGCAGGGCTGGGGACTGAAACCACCAAGCTAGCTTGTAAGTGTAAATCTGATTTAAAACTCTGGAAATGTCAAAGCAAAATATATTGTGTTTGAGAAGAGTTCAAATCTCTCTTGCTAATTGCCATCTGAAGTTGGAAAGTAAATAGTGACTGAGGCTGGTATCGAAGCTTTGATTCATAGAAACTTGAACATACAAACCCCATTTCAGCAGTTCCACACCTTAATTGAGTAAAAACAAATCCAGCTGAAGCTGCAGGAAGAATAGAAAATAATAGTAAAACTAAATTTGATCAGAACAACATGGCTAACAACTCTTTTCTCATGCAAAACATGTAATACTATGTGACCTTGTTAAAAGAGCGATCGAGAACTTTTATCATTTCCCAGCTTTTAAAAAAAAAAAAAGTGGGTTTTGGACAGCTGAAGGATTTAGCTCAGAAAATGTGTGCTAAGAGATGAAAGGATTCTGGATGTTAAAAATTCTAAGTTTAGTGAAGGAATGAAACCTCAGTTACATGCTGAAATTCCTTTACTAGCAGCAGGAGACTGTGTTAAAGAATGATGAAGTAACTAGCAAGTCTCAAGAGAATCTGTGCATGGAGTAGTCCTGGGCAAAAAGCATAGTCCTTTGGGAACAAAGATACAGTAGAAGTCTCTGATCCTAGCCAACTTACTGCATTTTGCGAGTAGGAAGGGACCAGAGAAATGTGTAATTTTAGATAGTGATTTGAATTCCACAGGTTGTTGAATTAATCTTTCCTAAGCAGGGATGTGTTAATACTAGAGATGGTGCTATACGACTGGACTTTGGTTGCTTAGAAGGGAAATTCGTGGATTTAGGTGGAATTTGGAAGTGCTATTGCTCAAAAAAAGTGAAAGGGAATGAATTGTACACAATTAAAAAACCATAGAACTTATCTAGTAGAATCACAGTGTAGAAGATTTTTCTGGATGTGCAAGGGCATTGAAATATAATGATTATTATTGAGAGTATCTTAAATGTGCTTTGTGTTTACTCTTCTAATCTCAACTTAACTTACTGTGGTCCATTATTTTGTGTTTATGCATACACTGTAATTCCATCTCTAAGAATTTGGGAGGTATGACTTTAATTGCATGAGAAACATAAGTCTAATTGGGATGGGAAAAACAATACGGGGAGGTACTTCTGAAAAAGTTTGGACTGTCAGAAGAAAAGATGTGGAATGAGAAAATATCACGTGAATCCAAATGTCCCATTTTACTATTGTCTTTGTGATCCTGGTTTCCTAAGGCAACTGCTATTTTTTTTCCGTCATGCTGTCTTGCTCTGTCTTGCCATCTGTCTCTTATTTTAACCATTTGCTGACCAAACTCCATGCAAATTTGACAAATAGTTATCTGAAGCATATTATGTTCCAATAATGCATATTAAGTCCCAGCTGAGGAAATGGTTGCATTCTAAACTCACCTTTTTAAGACATCTGAGCTTAATCTTGGGACCCACGTCTGAAAAAAACCCCTGGACTCCATTCGTGTCCTTCCTCCC
>NW_008825614.1:7911727-7961202 GCF_000699105.1 Pygoscelis adeliae
GCACACCGGACTAGCTTGTGTTAGGTGCTATACAAACAGAACAAGAACAGCACAAGAGCAAAGATGATCGTAAGAGGACTCACAGAGCAGAAGAATGCCTAGAAAATAGTTCCAGGGTAAAATACATGCATCTAGACATATAAACATGCAAAACAAAGCACTGGCCTGGAAAAAAAGATAGCTCTGACAGCATCCCGGACTGGACACCCACAAGCCTTTTGTGTGTGGGTCCCATGACATTCATTGGGTGCGTGTGTGGTTAATCTTCTGTTAATCCGAGTTGTCTTGTTCCTTCTTCCACACAGCTCAGTCTGTTGACTGTAGGAGAAATGGCACATTGAAGATCTTCACCCATGGCCTCATGGACCGATTTTGTCCCATACCTGTCAGATCCCCCACTGTTTCGGCATATGCCTTCCTGGCACTCCAACCTGGCTCTGCACTCACTCTCCATTTTCATTTGGGGTTCATGATGATCCCATATACTGTATGGTTTTGATGTCACGTTACTGTGGATTCACATGGCATAGCTGTTCTACTGGATTTACACAGCATAAGCTGCAGATGGACAGGCAGGGGGTTTCACTTTCCCCTAGCATACAACCAAACAGCTCAAAACCAGCCAGTTTCTCCTTAACCGTCATGCCATTCAGTGGGCATTACAGACCACATAAAAGAGACCTAGAAAGCTATAAATGGGAAGGCAGAAGGAAATACTTATAAATAAGAATGTTTCTGAGCTAAACAAACTTACCCACAAGAATTAATAGGTCAAGAGGAGGTGTTGCTTGCTATTCCCACATTGATTCATTTTGGTAATAGAAGTGACAAAGAGCACTCTAAGTGCACTTAGAGTCCTGCTGTAAAGGAGTCGTCTAAGTGCAGTTCTTTGTCACTTCTTATATTTCCAAAATGAATCAAAGCGAGAATCAGAAGAGTTCATTTGAAATTATTTTCAAGTGCTGAATTCAGCTGCAGCTCAGAAACTGAATTCATGTGCCAAAGCAGATGCCTGTGTTGCAGGTACTGTAGTTAATTATTCATAGTCCATGAACTGCAGTGAAAACAGACCTGGAGATGCAAAAGTCATTTCATGCTTGTAAGTCAAATTCACCAGCACTGAGTAAGCAGGTGCAGCCCCACTAATTTGAGAGAAAGAAGTTCTGCCAGGCCACCAGCAAAATTAGATCATTGTTTAGCATGCAGATGGCAGGAGGTTTTGGAAGAAATGGATGTGGTTGATTTGCTTTTCATAGCAGTTATAATGTAGTGTGCAGCTATATGCCATGTATTTACTACAACTTTTACTTTACTACAGCTGTTCTTCTATCTGGAAGTGAATGCTTCCAGGCCATGGTAATAGATGATATACAGACAGCATGTTTCACTGATTCCCAAAACGCTATAAATGGTAACAGCCTAGGATGCTGAAGTTCTCTGTACCCTGCAAAATGAATACCATTGTGCAATATCAAGCTCCTGAGAAAACACTATAGTCCTTTCTGCAGGATAAATGAAATATTTAGTCTCTAAATCCCTGTGGGGCACAGCTGGAGCACAACAGGGAAGTGGAGCTCTGCTCTCAGTGTGGTTCTGCATTTGCTCCTAGCATCGGTGCTGCTTATGTCCCCAAGGGCCAACCGACCAGGCAGAAACTACTTTTTGTGGCTCGCGCTAGCCAGACTAGCCACCGTTTTTTAACATGCCCCTTCCATGAAGGGCACTGAAGCTGGGAGGAGAGGGATAGGAGATGGTTTGCTCGCTGTTAGCACAGTTAGGGATGTTAGTATTTTGCCAGGAAAATGTTTCCCTTTTGGCACGTTTGTGACTCAGAGCAAGTCATTTCACTTACTCCTGAAATGCAACCTTCTTAGGGGAAAAGTGCAGATTCTGTTTCATAGCACAAAGTAGCATTACATGACTTTTCTGGACAGAAAATGAAGGGCTCCTATAGCCATCCCAGCTTCCAGAGTGGAGGCTGGCAGAATGGAGGTGCCTGAGTGTGCCAGAAATAACACGGCTCCTCTCTCCTGTGAGGGTGGCCATCTGTCCTGCTCTCCCCACACTGCCTTGGAACCGCACTGTGATCTTTGGCAACCTCGCGCTTTCAGCCTTCTCATTTGCAAAATGGGGGCTTGCAATGTTTCCTCCACCTCCAAGGCCTGCTACGAAGCTCTAAGATGGAAGATGCTAGAGAGGTCTAAAAATACCATGGCTGTTAAAATTTGGGGAGTATTTGGATCGGAAAAGCCAGTGAGAAGCATCTGGGATATATCCAAGATCTAACAAGGCGCATTCATTTCTGGTTAGACTTTGTCATCTCGGTGGCAATGAATCAATGAGAGGACACCTTCTATTTCACATGTGCTCTAGAAAGACACTGCATTATCATTTGTAATACAAGTAAGTGTTGGATAATACTCCAGATAGGACTCCTATGTACTTTCGTGCCTCTGGGAATGGTGTTAAGTGCATAAATACTGCAGTTCTGCATTGAAAGGTGATTCTGTTTAATAGAGAATTTAGATGGTTTGAAATTTGGTATTATTCTGACAAGAGACATATTTTAAAATTCTCTATAAAAAGAAAAAGCCATGGGACTAAGACTCTGGAGCAGACATCTTGGCTCTCTTCCCCACAGGCAGTGCAATGCCAAGAGCCCTAAGAAACCCAGCCTTTGTGCTGACTGATCCCAAAGCTTCCTGGGTTGTGAAGGAAAACTGTCAAAAGCAAACCATCTCTTCAAAATGTTTCATTTTTGACAAATAAGCAAATGCTAGTGGAAAAAGAGAAAAAAAACCCCAACCCTGCTGGAATTTTTCTCAGCAGTGCTAGTAAACATTAAAGTGCAATGGCTCCAGCTAAGCAAACAGGAAAGCATACCCCGCTGTCTAACTGCAATCTGGCAGTAGCAAAATAAAGACTAGTTTGAAGGTATGTTGGACCACCGCAACCAAGAGAGTTCTGAATCTCTAAATAACATCAGGAAATGAAACACAGAAAGATAGTGCCTCTTTATGAACTTTATTTTGCCACGCAGGTAATCAAGGCTGATTTTGTGATGAAGCCGTCCGGAAGAGCATACTGGAACCTGCTCTTGGCCAAAATAAATAAATAATGACTTCAGGAAAATACACATCTGTTCCCTCTGTTTGATTGGCAAAAACATCACTGGTATTCCAGTGCCCCCCTAATTTACAAAATTAGCCCTTAGGATAATTATGGTTGTCGTCTTTGTAAAGGACTTTGAGTTTTGCGCAGGTACTGTTCTATACATAAAGTACAAAATAGTATTATTTCAGCACGGTTGCTGGGATACCATTATATTGCGCATTATGGGAGTACTCATGTTAGTGATATTGCTAGGAGGGGGTGTGCGGAAAACCAGAAATATCTTCCCCACCCACCCTTCTTTTTCAGCGCGATGGTAATTACTGTTCCTGCTTTCTAAACTTTGTAAACATCCCAGCTGGCTGTGAAGAGGGCAGCTTTCCTGCGGTAGCCACACACCCTCCCTCCCTGCAGGACCACGGACGCGAGCCACGGTCCCTGGGCTGTTCTGGCGCCTGTCAGTACAGCTCCTCACACGCTCAGTATTCGGCACGTCCCAAGTCACTTGCTGAATTAGGCCCCGGTAATGATGTTAAGCAACGATTTACCTCTCTCTGTGGCTAAAACACCCGTGTGTAGCATGCGTGTGGCATCCCATCCCATTCCCTGGGCATTTTGCAAACAAATCACCATCTAGGTCCGCAGTGATTAAAAGCATTAAGTTTGCTCTGGCTGCCTAATCTATATTTCCCCTCTTCCCATTTTGTTCTTTGCTTTGGGATTCATGTTTGAAGAGCTCTGACTCACTCTACTTGGGCTCCTGCTGCTTGAAATTAAAATAGGAGAGCTCCTCCCTCTACCCTCTTCCCCCCTTTCCTAATATGTTGCTTTCTGAAGCCATACAACACCTTATAAATGTTTCACCAGAAGGGAGCTGCCAGAGCATTCCCATCTGTCACATTAACACAGCCAGATTGGAAGTATTTTTAAAAATGTAAGATATCGTATGGAGGGAGGGAATGAATAAGGAACTGCATACATGACCGGGAGAAGCAGAGTTAATGGGAGACTGTGAAGTACGCCACTTTGGGCTCGAGAATCTGGACCCACCTTGAAACATCCTTCAACACCCTTTACACATGACAAGCAACCACCACTCTCAGCCAGCACCCTTGGTGCTTAGCACAACTGAGAGTTTGGCACTTGCCATCTTGCTCCAGTCCCTTATAAATTGAGCCACCTTTACTAGAAGCGAAAAATACGGTGCCTTACAATTGCCAAAGCTTGAGTAGGAATGCTTGAAAATTACCTCTGCCTACGTTTTCAAAGAGGGGAAGGATTATAACAGAACTTAACAATAAATATTGTCTCCTATGTCTTACCAAACATTCATAACAGTTAACCAATTATACGGACTTTCATTTGAGCTGAACTCCTGCCCCACCAAAATCACTGAGTTTTGCCATTGCTTTGGACATGGCTGTGCTGGGATTTCAACCTTGGGCAGGGCTACTCCATGCGAAACAGTAAGTTCAGATCTCACCGAGTGAGCACTGAATGGGATTGCTCAGGAAAGAGAAAGGAACAGCCAGCTGGGATGTGTGCACGCTCTGAGTCATTAACCTTGCCTGCTAGCAAGGCTGGTGGTTTTGGGCTCTGTGGCTATGCCTGTACTGCTGTACAATATAGACCTAAAGACCGGTTCTTAGCCCTGAGACCTGGTGGCACCGAAGACCTCAGGGCTAGCTCCATTTGAAGCAGATTTGTCTAGGAAGGAGCCAGTTAGCACAGTCCAAAACAAAGCCAGGGCAACCCAATGAGTGAACAGTGAGAATGACCAAGAGCTATTGCCCAGTCTTGCTTTCTGCCCCTATGTCATTCAGCATTACGTACTTGTGCCGTGTAGACTTGCCAGTTCACTCAGTCCTGTGGGCTTCTTCCACTATGGGGCTGTCCTGAGCAGGAGCCCTTGGTGGCTGGCAGGCACCTTACTGGCTCTTGGAGTTGAAGTGGATGAATCTACATCACGGTGCATGATATTCAAGTTGTAAACCAGAGTCAGTAAAAGGTTGTAATCAGTGCAGAAAAAACCCAGTTTTTTTCCTAGGATTGCTTTGATTCTGAGATGCAAGCACAGATAGTACATCTTTGTTTTTCCCAGCGCCCTTGAGGAGGAGGGCAAAAAAAGTGTTATACTGCAGCTTTCTAGGAACTTGCTTAATTCTGTCTCATTCCCTATGTTGCATACATCAGCTCTGTCATCATGCAGGATGCTTTTCAGCTTGCGTTTTAGCCAGTGCCCACCTTGCACACTGCTGACATGCAGTTCTCACTGGAGCTGGACACGTGCTCTTATGAGCCAACCATACTCCAGGCCGATTTGCAAGAACATACATGGACAGAAATGGATGGCTTGAAAGCCTGAATGCTGATTTCGTTTCCATCTGTTATGCAAACGCTCTGTTGCACTGGGGTCTCACTCTATCTGTCAGTTTGTCTTCTGCAAAGTAGTGATAACCTTACAATAGCAATCCAGATTTTCAAAAGAGCTCAGCCTCCCACTCTGACAGCCAGACTTTACAAGGAAATCACCTCACATTTAGACACCAAAATGTAATATTCATATGTAAAAAAAAAGTTTAGCACACTGGATCCTCAGCTTCTTACACAATCTGGGCAGCAGGCACTGCTGTGAGAGTTGTTGGGAACTTTGGAAAACTTGCTCCTTATTTAAGAACCTAAATGAGAACCCAGCTTTTCTGAAAATCTGGCTCTAATTTACGTGTTGAGAACTCAAAAATTTGAGTCTGAGCTCTCTGGAAAATCTGGCGTCTAATGAAGGAGTGCTGTGAAGATAAATTAATTAATGTGAGGTCCTGGGGTAACAGTGATGACAGTCCTAGTAAACTTTGTAAAGAAGTGAGGAATAGCTTCATGTGTTGAAATTTTAGGGAAAATACCTAGTAGGCAAGAAATGATGACCTACTATGGGTCTGTCACAACACAAGGAGAACCACAGTAGGTTTTCCCATAGCTGAATTCTGCCACCAGTAGAATGGGTACTGCTGCCAGCGACAGATGTGATACTATTGGCACACAACTTTAGAAGTTTTAAAATATTGAAGTATAGGCTTTTAGTGAAGTGGAGAAACACATAGTAAATCTTTAATACTGACTCCTTCAGCAAGAAGCGCAAAGAGTATTTGAAAGCTGTTGCTTTGTTGCTATTAGTTTCACCACAATATTTGTTGTCAGGTGGACTTAGATTTTCCAGATGACACTAATATCCCTGCCGGAAATGGGAGGGAGGTCTTGAGATGAAGCAATGTCTTTGAAACTGCTGAGAGACTAGTTTTGTAAAAGTTTTATGTAAATATGATAATTGTGTGTTCTTCTTTTGAACAGTTACTCCATATAAAAGGAAGAGAAGTGCATCTAGGAGGTGCCTGTTCCTTGTTCTGCGTGTTCACTGGTGTAATGACTGCTTAGTGAAAAGTGCCTGTGGCTGTCGAGGGTCTTCACTCATCCTCTCAAAGACAGGCATATAACCCTGTTTTGGGGGAGGTTTTTCTAATGAGAAATAGGAAGGGTCTTACTTTTAATATAGTTCTTTCATTTCCTGATAGTTTCTCAAACACAGCTGAAGAATAAGGCTAGATCTGGCACATCCTCACTGTGTGGGGTAGTCACATCTTCAGCAGAAGCTGAGAGTGCTGTAGCTGAGGGCTAGCAATATTTGACTCATAGCTTCATGTTCCAAGGACCATCTATCTCTCTGTTTTGTAGTGAGCTAAGCAGCCACCATCTAACAAATACATAATTCTAATGAGTTCAGCAGAGCTACTCTATTTCATATCAGCAGAGAGACTGGCCAAGTAAATAAATCTTTTTGCAGATACACTAGTTACTTGTACACACATATATACGTGCACAGCATAGTGCTCCAAGGGCAGCAGAAACTAGCAGGTTTGGCATTTTTGCCTTTTCTTAACTATCTTGCCTCTTTTCTCAACATTTCTTTTATAAGTGAAAGCTTTCTCTTTTGCCCTTGTGATACTTAACTCTCACCCCTGCTTCTGCTGATTTAAAAAAAAAAAAAGAAAAAAAAGAAGTACTGGGAAAATGAAATGATTTCTGGAATGTGTCAGCAACAAGTAGAATCTCTTGGGATCGCCTTTGACATACAGGAACAATAAGTTTGAGAGAGGAAATTGGTTTCCCCACGGCTGATGGTTTTCCTGGATTGGCTTACCCCACTCCCACAGTGTTGAAGCTATTGAACGCTCAATTAGTATTCCCCAAAGTGTCAAAACGAATTGAACCAACTCCAGAAATTCTTCACTGCAGTTCATGTATCATTTCTCAGGCTTTGAGAAAAGGACCTGCTGTTTCACTGTGTGCAGCAAACAAATTCTCCCCTTCTCAACCCTGTGCCACTTTGCTTTTTTTACTTGGTTGAAGGGCACCTGCAAAAATAAACAGGAATGACAAGTTATTGCCTCCGAATACGTGAAACACCTCAGCTAACTAGTTTATAAATAGCTAGACAGATGGATATAATGACTATAATATCTTGAAGTATTTTGGGTTGGTTTTGTTTTGCTTTGGGCAGTTGCTATATTACACTGTGTGGTTCTGACAATGGTAATGGATTCCCAAAGTGCAGATGGCAGGCTACATTTTGAGCTACAGGCTAAAATCATACTGCCAAGCCCAAGGACTCAAAAAATCATGACCTAGATTTCACCCCAAATAATGGAATTTCTTCAGAAGCCGGTGGAACTGGGTTTGTAAATAAATAAATAAATAAGGTTGCTTGTATTTCATATTTATATTTTTGAGTCTTTGTAATGTGTTTGGCTACATTTTTATCTCATCTTTGTAACCAAGAGTCATGAATTTCTTGTTTAGTAATAAAAATGGAGACCATAGTGTGACTCCAAGAGCCAAAGCTCCAAGAAAAATGCTGATTTTTGCAGAAATGACAAAATGGCAGAAGTTAGAAATTAACTCTTCAGGCGCAAGAGGTTTCCAAGAACAACCCATTCTAGTTCATCGCAGTGCAAATTCCAAGAAAGTTGCATCTCAGCTTGAATCACTCACTAAAGTACTCAAGTGTAATAGTCTCTCCAAGTCTTATTTGCATTAACTTCCTTAGATTTGCTTACTATAATAATTCTTGACGCAGTCTTTGCTAGTGGTGATGGCTTCCTTTGTGCTGGCCAGGCTTATGTTTGTGGTCAGAAGCAGCAGACAAATAAAAATAAGGCATAGCTAAGCTGGGTGCTGGACAAGACTGAGTGCATCACTCACCAAGGTGCTCAGAAGAATGAAAAAGCAGAAGTTATTTGAACTTTAAACCTCAAATCACAGTTGGATTTTAATCTGAAGTAAAAAAGAAATTTCTAACAGCTTGCTTTTTTATTCTGAAACAAGTGAGCTTTAGTACTTTGGTGCTTTGCAGTGAGATCAAGGACTGTTTTTCAATGATTGAGACACTTAGCCTTGAGTAAGTCATAAAGAGCAGCTGTTCCCAGATCAGTCGGAAACTTGTTATAAGAAAGCTGCATGCACAGGGAAGTCTCAAAGAGGACCTGCCTGGAAAATGATTCAGGACAAGGACTGAACAGAGAAGAGAGGCAGTGGCAGAGAGACTATGGGTCAATTTGCAAATATTCTTTGTTAGCCCCTGACCTCTGACAGGCACACTGCAGTTTATTAATTGATAATTTTGATGATGGGATGGAGAGTATGCTTATGATACTAAGCTGGGATGGGCAAGAAACGTGTCAGAGAACAGAATAAGAATTCAAAATGATCCTGGTGAGTTGGAGAAGTGGTGTAAGACAACCATTCTTTTAAGAAAAAGACCGCTTCTATTTAAAAAAAGGTTGCGGTGCAACATAGAGAAGTGGAAAGTGTGGCACAGAGATTGAAGAAATTAATGACATGAACATAGCCTGGGGGATGTCTGGCTGGGTTTCACTTTATCCAGCAAGGATTTGAGGCTTATAATGAATCAGAAGCTATGACCATGAGACAATCAGCCTGAGGCAAATAGGGAAAATACTATACCAGTATAAACCAGAGTATCATCTGTAAGAATGGTGAAGTAATCGCTCCACTCTGCTTGGAGCTGCTTAAGACCCAAGAGAGCAACGAGTAGCATTCTCCAATATTTGAAATCTAGTTGTGGATACAACAAAAGCAATGGCCTTAAATTTGCAGTAAGGAGGGTTCAGTTAGACTTTAAGGGCAAACATCTAACAGCAAAGATGATGCACCCCTGGAACAGATTGCTGTGGGATGGTTGAAGAATCACAGAAGGCCTTTACCCACAAGATAAACATCTTGTAGGTAACTTGTAAACAAGAGTAGATATAGTTGAACTTTCACAGGGCGGATTTGGTGACCTCAGGGTCCTTATTTTCAATGATTTGTTGATAAAGCCTATATAAAAGAGGAAGAGCTCAATACAATACCGTCACCATTTCTTTAACGCTCTGGGCAAAAACGAGCAACCAGAGACAGCGCCTCCCTTTTGGTACTTACTGATTCTGACACTGGCAACAGCAGCTGTTCAGTGTGTAAGGCAGTTTGCAGCAGAAGCAGTACAAGGGCTAGTGGAGAAACGAGAGGACGCTGTTGACCCAGGCTGTACGATGCGTTGCAGCTTCAGAGCCACTTGCCATCACAGGATGCTTGGTAAAGAGACAGTGGTAGCATCACTGCCCATCACTCACTTGCTTCCAGCATGGATGATGGTGCACCTTGGGCCATATAAGGCCACATAAACAAAAGCATTCAGAGCTCAACTCCTTCGGGCTTCACAGCACACACGAGGATGCAGCTGTCTGGCCCAGAGAATTTATGAAAGCCCCTTCATGCCTCAGCTTCCCTTTATTTATCCCGGAACAGCATAAAGGGCTGCTACAGGAAAGTACCTTGTCCATGTTTTGGCTTCTAGCAGGATTCTTATTTGACATTTGTGAGAGAAATCTAATGTCCTACCTGCCTCACTTCCTCTTGGAACCTGTTGTAGAAGCTAAAATGGCTACCCAGAGCTTCAGTACTTACATACTGCAGACCTTATTCTAACTTAGCTCCTTATAATATGTTATGCATGGAAGAAAATACTTTGAAAATACACTTGAGCAAGCCAAGAGAAAGAGATAATGAGAATCAAAAATAGATCAGTTTCAGGCACAGAGGGTGTACAACCCCTGAAACTATTTTCATTTTAGTTTTCAGCTTTCTGTCTAAGAGTGCGAAAAAGTTCTGGGAGAGTGGGAGAGTGAGTGCTTTGACATGCACACAAAGACTTTGTTCGCTGGCAGAAAAAATATTACTGGGTTTGCTACTATATCAAGAGCTTTACTACATTGACTTCGGCACATACGCAGTGTTTCCCAAAGTCATATCTTTCTTTTGAAATTTCCCCATCTCTTATTTCCATTTTGAAACTATGCAGTCGATAAATAAAACATTAGATAGGCTGCTAAACAGAAATAAGCATCAAATCATAGAATCATAGAATAGTTTGGGTTGGAAGGGACCTCTAAAGGTCAGCTAGTCCAACCTCCCTGCTGTGGGGCGGGACATCTTCAACTAGATCAGGTTGCTCAGAGCCCTGTCCAACCTGACCTTGAATGTTTCCAGGGACGGGGCATCCACCACCTCTCTGGGCAACCTGTTCTGGTGTTTCACCACCCCCAGTGTGAAAAATTTCTTCCTTATATCTACTCTAAATCTACCCCCTTTGCCGGGGGGCGGGGGGGTTAGATATAGATATATTCCTCAAAGAAGAGGAATGAGTGAAGGAAGTGGTGTCAAATAAGAGAAGATTGGGATTAAGGATGCATAGAAACTTCTATTTGAAATAATGTTCAAAGCATTTTCTCAGCATCAAGCTAAGAAATCCAGGACAGATTATTTAGTCACCTGTACTGCCTCATCTGTTTTTACTGCTGTCCTATGGGCTTATTTTCCTGGGATAAAATCTGTTTATTCAGCTAGCAGAGACACAGGTCTAGCAAGCAGAAGACAAAAGAAGCACAAAGCATTTGCACAAGGCATGGAGGAAGAGAGTGTTTCTATATACCTGTATTTAGGATGCTATTTAGAAGCAGCCCTCCATAGAGCTCTGCCATGGAGAAAGGTGGTTTTTTCCTGGCATTGTGGCCTCAGTCCAGCTGTGGGCTGAGCTTGCTAGTCCAGGCCAGGGTCATGTTTCAGTACATACGAAACTGGGCATTCATGAACAGTGTCTCTGAAGTCGCATTAACGAAAGCAGTAAGGCTGCTTTCTGGAGAGCCAAGTGGCAAGTCTGGGAACAGATGCTTAGTGAAGGGCTGCTCTGTTGGATGGGGAGGTGAAACTCACCTGTGAAGACAGGCCAGAGACAGTTTTCATTTACCCAAAGCTGTTGCCAGAATACCACAACCTAGACTCCCAACCACCTACACTGTGGGTACTCAAGTTTGTCACCATGTACAATAATCACATTTCCAATGTATATCCCCTCCATCGCAGCTCCATGCCGATAGCCTCCATTCAGTTTAGCTAAGCAACTAGGAAAAAGGTCATGTAAACCAGAGCATCTGAAATAATCGAGTATGCAACAGATTATCTGTAATCTCACAGCAATGAATTTGTTTCCATAAATAAGTCCCTAACAAGCCTGTATTATTTTATTAAGGCATGACAACGATCTAACTTAAGTGCAAAAATTTAATTGAAGGGATTACCCAAAATGTTTAGCTGAATCATCATCAATTACCATCTCTGTTTCCTCCTAACAGCTGCACTATCCTCTGTGCAGCGTTTAAACAATATGCCATTAAGGGTACTTGAACACATGCTTACCTTCAAACCTCTCAGTAAATCCACCACTTCAACCTTAGTGTTGTATATGTGTCCAAGATGTTGCTGACTCGCAGCCACAATCCTGAGTAGGCATCCAACAAGTTCAGTTACCATCAACAGCATGAGCTTTCATATGTGCGTCAGAAGAGAAAATAGCACCAGATTTTTCTCTCCAAGATGCATTTAGCACTGGTGACAGCTGCTGAGCCTGCGATGTGCTACCCAGAGCGTACATCCAGCGCGAGAGCTTTTGCAGCCAGCTGCCATGAGCCGCCACAGCTAACACGTGTCAGTGAAGGGAGGTCCCTCTTCACGGCTTATTCCCTGCCCTGGAAGCCGTGGCCTCCCTCCCATGCCCGGTGTTTTATGCTCACCACAGGGGGGTTTGTCAGCGGCCTGGGTGGAAGAAGTGTGCTGGAGAGGTGGCAAGGGTGGCAGGCTGAGTCAGAGCTCGGGGCTGCTAAAGATTGCTACGGAGGATGGCAGCTAAACTCGTCTTGAGGGGGAGGGTTGGAGTGGGATTTCAGCTTGCACATTGATTGCTGTTGGTTTTGCGGCCAGCTCATGCTGGCGAAGTGTAAAAGTTGCCAAGGGTCCCTGTGGGCTGTTTTTGGCAGCAACAAGCCCACAGTGCATAGAGGTGTGTTGCCCATGCCCTTTTCCTTCTACGTTGTAGACCACTTGCTGGAGAACTTTCTGGAGCTGTTTAGGTTGAACTTGCGCCTGAGCAGCCTAGACTATAGCTAGCCTAAAAGGAGGAAAAACTTGAAATGCAGATACAAGGAGATTCCAGCCTGTTTCTAATGTCTCCCTGGAACTTGCTCTGCACAAGCCACCAAGAAGCAGCCAGACAGTGGAGACTCGTGTTTTCCACACACTGTGGAGCTAGAGATTTAACCTTCTGGTGAAAAGTTTTGTGTCCCATTACCAGTGTCTCAGCTTTTGTACGCTGATGACAGAAGGACTACCTGGTATCGAGAAATTGCATTCCCAACTCACACAAAATTTTAAACCTGAAATCTTAATTTAATTTTATTTTTCCTTTAGGACTTCTTTATTGCTTCAGGCCTTTGGGGGTAATTTATGCCCTGTTATTCGACTTCATTACACAAGATGCCAAGATTTATGTTAATAGAGGAAAATGCATTTAAAATGTCTCCTAATATATTTCCCTTGAAATACATGAAGATTACAGCTGCTGCAATAAACTCATAATCTCTGAATGCTAGAATGGAAATGTTTGACATTAACAGGCTGCTTTTAGAAATGAAATATCTGTAGCGAGGACATTGAGAACTTATAACCAGCATCTAATTGTGACTGCATTTGAACTTTGCATGCTATTTGAGATGCAGGGGGAGGGAAAAAAAAGTTAAGTTTTTACACATACCTCAACACTTCTTGATGTCAACCAGAAACAGAGGCAGCAGAATTCCACAGGAGAGACTGCTCCCTTGGCAATTCGGAGCTGAGAGGAACCAAGGAGCATATGAAATCTCGTGAGAAAGTCTCTGATCCCTCCTATTTTCGAGTCTCAGTGATCTCCATGGAAATCGAATGCTAGGGAATGCATACAGAGATTTATATCTCAATTGCAGCACAAACTTTAAAAATCGGAATGGTGTGGGACAACTTTGGAAATAGTAGGGTTTGAATTAGCACTGAGTTCCTGACATGCCCTGGTTAAATATGTGCCTGGGAGACCTTGAAAGTGGACAACCATCCTGCAGCCCTTCCTGCATATATTTTCATTACTTTCGGAGCATGGAGGCAGGCTTTACATGTTACTGTGAAGTAGCAAATGATGAAGAGACAAAAAGAGGTGGTCTCTGACCAGATTCCCTACTCTGCCACAGCAGTTTTATGCTACTAAGGTTTTACTAGCTTATATCACTGTAAATCTGATGTAGTAGAGCAGAGATTAAGTCTGGGTTTTGAAAAACTGGGCAAGTTTGAAATTAAAGTATTACAGTAGAGCTGTAGTTCACACTACCGTTAGCAATCCTTAGAGCTTAAATAAGATGAAGACCATTTTTGTACACATGAAACTCCCACTGAACTCTGCTGGCATTGACAGAGTAGTGACTAATTGCTCAAAATAAGATATGATTGCCTGTTCTGAATTCCTTTTTCTAAGAATCTAGATCCTGTTGATATACATAGGGTTATTTAAATCTTCCTTTGAAAAATGAACATAGGAGTGTAGGTCTAGGCATGACAAAGACCTTAGACCTCTACTTTTGAGTTGGGGAAGCCTTGTTTTAACAGTTATTCATCTGCTGGGAAGGTTTTTGTGTACATTCTAGGCATTAATTGCACAATGTATTGCAGAATAAAATGGTACCTTTGCCTTGTCCTGGAATACCCCACCAGAAGGAAATCAAGCTCGAAGTGGTTATACAACTTGAAGGAGGACAACTGTTTTCCTACTTTTCAAAGGATCACACACAAATACGATACTGCCTGTGTCATCATAAACAAACAAACAAAGAAAAACAACCCAAAACCTAATCTGCTTTAATAATATCAATAATCTGCTGTTTTTTTATAAAGGAGTCAGTTTAGTGTTTATTTTATGAATACATTCCATCCCTGCTACACAGATACCAAAATTGAAACATGCCACAGAGCAACCCAGTTAAAAGAAAATCACACATTTTTATCGCCTCTTCACTTTTCCATGTATTTAGAGTAATGACAATAGGCCAACTTCTATTTGAGACAAGGTCAAAGTAATGTCAGAGAAATCAATAAAATTCGTCTGCAGTTATCTATGTAACTGAAAGCAGAATTTGATCCATTAAGTGTTAAATGAGCACTCTTAAAATAGGAAGTAACGGATTCTAGGCACATGTATCATCAGTTCAAATTAGATTTTACTTCTTGAAGCATCCCAGCACAATGAAAAAACAGGCATGGAAAGGAATTGCTCAGTCAGTGAGGAGTATAGTACCTCTTCTACTGTTTATGTTGTCTTTCCTATATGTTTTCTTTTGTTCTTCAGTAATAAAGTTTTTAAGTTTTTAATGCAAATTCCTTTTTCTGTTTGCTTTGGGCATTTTTTTGTGCCTTATTCTTGAAATCTAGACTGATTGTTTCTATTAAATCTCCCTTTCTAGTCATTATGCATTGTTACCATTCTTTTGTTTATGTTATAAAAGACTCTGAACTGGTTCTTTACTGTATAAAAATATGAAAGAAACCACAATCCCATCCCTAAAAAGCTTGTGAGGAAAATACTAGTATGTTTAGCTTCATCCTATTTCAGGAAACTAAATTTAGCTTTTAATATCTGTTAAAGATAAATCACAATGTTATGGGGAAAAAATATTTATTTGAGACGAGAAGAGTACTCAACAGAATCTTAGCTGGGGCTTTATCTGACTTGGTAGGACTTCTGAAAATGTCATCTTTTGCACTTTGAAGGGATAAACCGAAAGACATTTTGCTATGCCAGTAATGCTGGGAATTATAATTCTCTGCTCATGAGCCTAAAAAAGCCCACGGAGTAAAGCATCGATTAGCACAATTTAGCCAGTACAGCTTGAAAGCACAGATCACAGTGTTAATCAGCTCAACAAAGCTTCTATATTATTAACAGTCACCAAAGGCCTTTGTAATAATAGTAATAGTAAACAATGAAGATGCAAATAATGGGATACTTGGATGAGTTTTATAATTATATGCTTTTCTTGGGTCTGTAATTTATTTTATTTTTCTCAAAGAAACATGGGATCTGTATAGTGAAGTGTTTCATTTGGAAGGACATTAGATTAAGTGGAATAGAGTCAAAATTAAAAAAACATATGTTCGTACTTGTTCATGTCCTAGTCTTGACTGCAGTAGGAGCTGACAGATAATTCTCTTAGATGAAACACAGTATGCTGAAAACCTGAAATTTTACTATATAATTTTATTTCATTATATGAACTTGGTTATATAGAGGAATATTTCATAAAAACTGTGGTTAATCAAAAGTCAGTTTGTAGGTGAAGAATGCTTTTGATGACAAATTTATGACCAGCTGTAGTCCATAACCATAAGGAATTCTTAGGTGGGAAGTAAAGACCTTTCTTTTACTAAACATATTCACTACTGTAGCATCAAATGTGTTAAGGCCATTTTTCACAGGTGGAGCTTTACAGAATCAGATCCAAAACTTAATTGCACAGTTTCCACCTTCTCCAATCAATGAGGCAGATCTCCAATATACAGAAACTTCATTCATTACCAATGCTCTGCCTTCCACCCTCCATCCAGTACATCAAATGTGCCATAGGTCTTGAAAAAATAATGCATGATCATGTAGCCAAAGCTTTTATAATAGACACAAAATAATTAAATTAAGGTATTGAGGAAAACCTGAATGCTAAATACTTGAAGCTTGATTTTACAAACTTAACAAGCATATTAATAGCATTAAAAAAAACTTAGGTATCTATGACAGCTAATATTAAAAAAATGACATCCCATTGATCTTACGCACATAAAATACTTAAAAATTTAGGTTATATTTTATGCAAATAAAGCTGTTATATGTAAATGGTGGAGTGGAGATACAGGCCCATACAACAGGAAGAGAGCTCGTTTGGTCAGTGAGTCGAACCCTTCATGTCATCAGACCCCTTATCGGGTATTTGCTTTCTACATGACTAGTGCATTAAAAAAATTGCCTCACTCATTAAGTTGTTTTCTATTTTATAGATTAACAAATAAGTATGGTATTTGAAGAAGACATTACACTGTAGAAATCAATAGCAGATTTCTTTGATAGAGTGATGATAAAAGGGGTTAGGAACATGACAAACATCAGGAAGTGCTAGAGATGCTTCTTCAGTCAAAGATTATTCCCTGGTTTAAGTTGAGGAAGAAGATTGCCTCAGCTCTTCCCATGTGTTTGTCATAACGCTTTTAAGGTGTAATAGTGTTAAATCAAGCCTAAGTTTTTTTTAGGAATATTGTCATCCCTTGGATACCTGTGTGTTGTCTGATGAACACTGAATCAAGCTGCCTTTGCATTCCTTGGTAAATATTCTCTCTTTGATTCAGTCTTACTGAATTATTGCATACACAGCAATGTGCTTGTGGATTTTAAGGGGTGCTTTGCTTGGAAAAGAATTGAGGAAAGCATGTGAGGATATGCATGACATCATGCATATGTCAGGTATTCACAAAGTGAAGTTAACATAACACATTTATCTGCATGAGTTTGACAAGTAGATCATCTAAATGTGCTGTGATATTCATCTGTAACTGAATGACTAAAATGCCCACTCTAACCTCAATTTACTCTAATTGATTAGCTCTTCTATCTATAATTCAAGAAAATGGCACTGCTCTCAGAAATGACAACTGAAAACCAGGAGAATGATAGCCATGCACCTGATTTTTAGATTGTCTAAGCTGCTCTTCTGATGACCTGTGAGGCAAAGTCATGAACCTGCTATTTCACGGTGGTGCTGGATGATGTGAACTGCAATTAATGCTGTCAGAGGAAGCAGACAGTTCTGTTCGTAGACTGCCACTTAGTCATGTAGCTTTTGCAGCTGCACAGTAAATAGCTCTAAAGCGTGCTTTTGGAGGTTAATTGTCCACCATGATAATTATTCAGACACCACATTATGTACACAGTCCTTGATGCACCTAAGTATCTGCTTCGTGCTATCAGCTCTGCACATATATATTTACATACAGCACCCCCAGCCCAGATTCAGGTAGGCCAATTTAGTTATAGCTGTAAAACACTCTCCATCCAAAATGCAATAGTTTGGGGGGGGATTTGCAACTGCACCTTCCACCCCCCCCCCCCCCCCCCCCCCCCCGATAAAATGGCCATCCCTGACCTTGATATATCAAAGTTCTAGATTCTGGTTTCCAGTTTAGTATGCTAAATCCTAGTAGAAAGCATAGGTTTAAAAAGAAAAGCATATGTAAAAATGAGGTATTCTTGGCAGTTAATGACAAACTGCACTGAGCAAAAGTGTTTTAGGTAATTCGATAACAATGTTCCCATTCCTTTACCAAGCTAATACTACATAATGGGCTATATCTGTTTCATTTCATGCAAGTAATGATATAAACATATGTATGCGGTTCAGTAAGATGGTTATGAAAACGCAGCGCTTCACCCCAGTGATCGCTGTTGTCTCACGTTTCATTGCTGTGTACTTTTATTTGTAACATAAGCGCTTCAGGAGATGGCCATGGCACTTTGCAGATCCCTTCAGTTAGGAATGACAGGAGGGCATGCTGATGCAGTGGGAACAGGACGTAGCAGGAAGAGGGTCTGAATACCTTTAGGGACTTGAGAGCTCAGACGTGGGTCACAGTACCTCCTGCCACCAGAAATGGAGGTTGGGTGGCCAAGCTGAAAGAAAGAGTGCAGCTGAGACATTTTGTTCAATTCAAAATGAAACATCGCATTTCTTTTCTTCAGGTTAGTCAAGCCTTATGTTTACACTTTTTACAGAATGACGTCAAATCAGCAATGGTAAAACTGTTCCCAAAGCAAAATCACTTTGGTTTTTCTGAAACAATTTTCTCCTTTCTTTTGGACCAGACCGCTTGCTGATTTAACAAATGGTTTTGGTCTCCCTAAAGCTGCATTTTCCTTTTTTTATTATTATTTTGTTTACAAAACCTCCTTTCTTTGCTTTCTCCTCTCCTGTCCCTGGGCTGATTCTGTAGCATACTGCTTCCATCCCCTCCATCCCCATCCAGCTGTGGGAAGCTGCTGAGCTCCATTTACTCCCCATATTCTGCTGAAAATAAAAACTAGCAGAGCTGTTACCAGAAGTGAGAAGAGGCTTCCTATCCTTCCCCCTCCAACCTGTATGCATGTAAATCCTAAGTGGGAATATTTATTTCCCCTTTGATTAAGGGAGTGTTTTTTCAACCCAACCTGCTGGGTTCCCAGGGTGACAGGCAGTCAGGTAGCACATCGCTACAGCCCGTAGTAATGGCCCCTCAGCTAGAAGCTGCTTCCCTTCAGCGGAGCTGCAGAAGGCTCAGCACACGTACTCCCCGTACATTGCAAACGTGGCTGGCTTACAGCACCAAAGGCAGCAGCTAACCAGCTTGCCCTCCCGTTTGCAATGGTCTGGAGACACACGCACAGTTGATTACTGTCTCCCGACTGACGGGAAAAATACACCAACGCAACGGTTTTCAACGGTAGGCCTGCACAGAGCATGAAGATGCATGCTGGCTTCTCATGTTCCTCTGAGCCAGGTAGTCGGATGCTTTGACAGGAATGTTAGGGTGGATCTCCAGAGACTTCTGGCTGTGCTGAGGGCACATCCATCACGGTCTCACCCCTGCGGGGCCTGGCTGCTCACCCCTTGGAAAGAGAAGAGGCGGGCGAAGGGAGCGATAAAGGCCAACAGCCCTGCCTCTAAGGGCAGCAGCCACCTCCCAGGACATTCCTTGCCCCAGGCCCCTCTGTAAGGCAAAGCGCGAGTACTGTGAAAGGGTAATAGCAACGTATTAGAAAACTCGATTTTCTGAATCTGTGGGTTCCAACTAAACTGATGAGGGGAGAAGAGAAAAAGAATGAAACAAAATATTTGCAGCTGCTTGAATGGGAAATTTCTGTTTGATTCATATCTCAAAATCAGATTTTGTTCACGCACACGTTGCTGCACTGGTTTTTACAAGACACCAGATGCTGATCTGAATTGCTTCACAGAAGCCATTAGCAATTCAGGAGATTTAGAAGGTTGCTGATAAGAGAAGATACAGCAGCTCTGTAAATTGTCTCATTACGCACTGATAAAGGTTGAAGTGGAAGCTTTCATCTACATTTGATCTCTTCCCAAATATGTGGAGTGGTTGAATGTGCCCATTTTTCTGAATAATAAAACTATTGTATTAAACCTTGCAGAAATTAGTAGGTTAATTCACCATCCTTCACTGAAAAGGCAGTTGTGGAGATTTTTTTAAAAAACTGCGGGGTTTTTTTTACATCAAAGTTTTGGAGGCTACTGATGACATTTGCTTATTGTGGTTTTAAATACGTTTACAACGCACCTGAAGCTGTTGTCAAAATGTTTTTTTTGTGTATGCTGTATCAGCAAACCTAAGTAACCATCTGAAGTTAATAAGGTATAAATGTTAAAGGTATAAAAGTAAGCTTAGAGAGTAGTTATAGTTAAGCATAAGTATTTTCCGTTTGACTTTTTAATTGCTCTGTCCTGATTAACAGTTCTTTTCTAAGTCATGCTGGAGCCTCTCTCAAGAAGCAGTCCCTTTGATAGAACTGCTCTTGGCTCCCTTTGAATGGAAGCAGCATCATGACAAAATACTTACAACAATTTAGAACAGAAAGTGATCAGCACAATTACATGCCGGGATCTCCACATTTACAGTTTTGTTGAACCTGTCTGAAGCCATTTGAAGGCCCCTCACTTGTGTAAGGAGCAGAGTGGGAGAACACCGCCAGGATCCTGGTACTGTAATGGGGTGGACTGCACGGAGCAGCTACAGCTGTAGCACTGCACCAACCCCAGCTTAGAGCTGTGGCTGGAGGGGAAGAGGGAGAAGAAGGGAAGAAGAAAGCATAGGCAGGGATCGCGCAGTGCAGCCAGGGTGCCTGCTTCGGGATTCCCACTGTGTTCGCAGGGTTCCTATTTAGAGTCGAGTCCTCTGCAGTGAGCTTGCCATCACTTAGTGAGAACAACAGAATTCGGATCAGAAATATTCCCAAAAGGAGGCTAAAGTATTAAAATTAAGAATAGCCTTTTTCAAGGAAATGACAATTAGTGGACTTACACTTCCTGCCCCTGTGATCAAAGTTCGTGCTCTGCTTTGGGGGTGGGGAGGTGGTGGTCTTTTCATTTTTTTTTAAATTGTGGTGGGTTTAGATATTTGCCAACAGGCTTTTTTAAGTACCTTTGTTAGCCTGATGGCAGAGGCTAACATTTGCAGCTTGTAGGAGTGGAAATGTGCCAGTATGCTCAAGTGATTTCAGTGCTTCGGGGATTCCTATCCTAATTCCTTGAGAGCAAAACTTTAAATGTCACTTACAACAGAAGAAATTACAGCAAATACGCATATAAATAACATCATTTACAGTTAAAAGGATAACTAAACATTGCTAGAGATGGATATAAACCAGAACAATTGGATCCAAACATAAGCAGTCTTTCGGACAGACCGAGATCTGGTTACAATCTTTATAGCTGAAGCATCTCTCTAAATATCCCTGAAAGGAATGTATAACAACTTGCACTGTAATATCTGAGTCACTTTTCAGCCAAGGGGGTAGAGGTGGTGAAGACAGCGCTGAAAATTTGGATATTAGGGGTGCCTTAGGAGCTCTAAAATAAATAGCCAGTGTTGGGATAAGTAAGGGAAAAAGTCAGTAAAAAGCTCTCTTAAACTTCATGTGTTTGGTTCTGAAGTTGCAAAGCTGTTGAATTGTGGACAAATAAAATGAAGTATTTACCTAACATAAATGGAAAAAGAAAGGGAGCCAACCAGATGAGAATACACGCTCATATTTGTATACATAAGGTCAGACTCAAGCTGCAAAGAAATCTGTTCAGAGTACATCCATGCTGTCAAATAACTTATCTGCATGCTTTGCTCCCAGATCTGATCCTTTGGTCATCTGGACGGGATGGAGTAAAACAACTGTATTCCTCCACACCCCTCCAAGTGTGATTCTGGGAGTAGTTTGCTCTGTGGACTGTTCCTATAGCAGTAGGGATGAAGAGCAAAAGTATGTTCTCCAGCACCTCCCCATCAGCCCTGCACTCTCAAAGACCCCTAAGCACTCTCCTGTTACTCTGCCATGGCATGCAATAGCCACCCGCGCTCCTGGGCTATAGAAACACCACTGTCTTTCAAGCTGTCGTATAGCCTACACGAGATCTCGGGCACCTCTAAGTGAAAAATGCAAGAAAGAAAACAATTGTCTCTTAGAGGCATGGGGTCTGTAGGGGATCAGGGCCAAGTGCTGGATGGTGTGAAGGCAGCTAGTTGATTCTAAGTGGGGTTAAGCCTGTATGGTGGGAGTGTGGCCCACTTAAAAACACTGGTCTGGGCAGTTCCCCGGGCAGATGCCGTTAGCAGGGTACATGGTACCCTCTCTCTCAGAGAGATGCACCCAAACTGGGTTATGTAAAACTACTGTTAAAAATAAGCAACTCTTTATATAGGACTAATTGATACCGTGGACTGAGAAGTCCAGAAAGTATCGGTCAGAGTGCTCAAACAAGGAGGTTACAACAGAATTTTGTTGAATCAATTATTTCTACTGATAAACTGCAAGAAGTATGTGGACTTACTTTCTACATACTAAAAGGCTTGTTGGGCAGATTGGAAAAAGCTTATGATTACAGATACCAAAGAAGAGGTGACACACTGGCTTTTGGACATGGACAGTCAGACCTGTCTAGATTAGAGATTAGATAATTATGTTTAACTATTTTAATAAGCTATTTCTCATCATGCATAAATGTATGCTGATCAGTAATTAAAATAGCTGTAGTATGAATCTCTGAATTTTTCTCTAAACAGGCTTAACCATATTTTGCTGCCCATTCATTTCGGTCTCTCGTCACAACACTGTGCCAAATATAATAAAATTAACTTTTTGGGAGACCAAGTGTGAATAATATATTCACCTCCAGCGATAAACCATTGATTCAGTGGTTACAGCTCACTAGGTGTCATCTCAGAAGCCTTCTCTCTCCGTCACTGGTACACACATTGGAGAGACAAGCTGCACCTCGTGGCTGTTCACAGGACAAAGACCACACAGGGGTCTCAAAGATAAGACAATTAATCTGTAATGACAGTGTTTATTAACAACAGTAAAATGTGCAATGATCTCACATCAGGGGAAGAAAAGACCCTTAACTGCAATTTTATCCTAATTTGGCTGAATTTAAGAGAATAAATCAATGGGGTTTTAGAACAGGCTGATACGCTTTATGTGAGTGCTAGTATGAAAAGAATTGAGGATAACATTGCCAAAAGCAGTAGTTTATCCTGTTGAAATTAGGAAGCTTCCAAGACGTCTTAGAGGGTATTATTAACGGAGCATGTTTAAGAAAATAATTGGGGCTTGGGAGAAGTCTCAGAAAATAACACGACTGTTCATATTTTTAATTCTTTTGCTGGTTTGTTTTTATTTTATGGGAGTTAGTATTGGAAAATGAAAATATTTTATTTCATAATGGAAAGTGAATATGCTCCTATTAGATAAAAGTTTGGACTATTCTGCAAAGTAATTAAAATTGTCAGTGAAAGAAAAGCAACTGAAAACCAACAGGCCTGCATTTTTCATCGCTTCTGGTGCAGAAACAAAACAAAAGTGTTCCCTAACATTTTGCAAAAAAAGCAAAACAGTTCTGTGGAAAATGAAGTTTTATTTTAAAAAAAGCTTTTTTAAACTGAAAAGTTATTCTAAAGCTCATGCATAGTTGTATGGCATGTCTGATTTATAGCCCATGCAGGACACCATAAGAAAGCAGGGCCAAATCCAGAGCAAGCATAAATCAGTTGTTAGCTTAACTAGTGTTGGACTGGCTGAGAAACTCATCCTCATTCCACTATGTTGGTACTAAAAGCAGCATGTCTCATTTCTTTCTGAAGAGCTCTCACTCTTGTAAAGGTTCCACAAAACTTCCAAGTCCATTATTCTTAGATGAAAGGCTTGTAATAATATATGGCATTAAAAGATAGGGGAGAAACCAATTCTGTAGGTCAGAGTCTGTCATTGCTTAAAAAAAGCACAAAGTCCATCTTCGCTGAATTTGGATGATTTTCCTTAAGAAACGAAGCCAGGGAAGATAGATGAGCCACTAGCTGAAAGGAAGAGTTATTGTATAATAATAAATATTGTAGGAGACAGAGAATCACCTTTTCACTGAACATTTTAGAAGTTTCAAGATATATCACCCCTGCCATGACATTTAGCTGGGGCAGAAGAACCCACTCCCACTCAGTTATCTGGGAAACCTCATTAAGCCAAATTCTGCTCCTTGACACATTTCCAGCAGCTGTTTAAAGACCATATGGAGCCCTGCACACATCTCAGAAGGCCTGAAGTTCTGCAAGTGCTTTACCACTAAATAATAAAGATCTTGCAACATCTTGCACTTTGCAAATGGGAAAATGGAGACACAGGCAGAGACACTTGTGGTCCCCTCCCACGGTGTGGCAGAGGCAAAGATAAAACGTGCCTTAGGTCAGAGGCCACTCTTCCATCTTTAGACTGTGCTACTGCTATTCATAAATGCTTATTCAGTTCATATTCCAAATATGGGTGACAGTGAAGGCAGTAGTAACATTAATATAAATATGTTTTTCATTTGCATTTTACTTCACACTAGTGATTGCAAAACAGGGAAACTAGGGAAATGCTCTGTCTTCAGTTTGATGGATGACCTCTCCTATCTGATACGGAGTCCAAGCAAGTTAACAGAAAAATTTGCTACTACACATAGTTTTGCACTGTGGAAGCATCTTCAAGAGTAATGATCACCCTAACGCAGAGAAACAATCCAAGGCCTGTGTATCACTGTGAGGGCAGAGTATGTTTTAACTTGTGCCTGCTGTTTGAGTGCTCCCTTCTACACTGGGATTAATTCCTCTGTACAGAAAACATTCCTCAGATACAAATTATATCATAATCTGACACAAAATAGAACTGAAAAATGAATTGACTTGGCTGAAATGAATTAAAAATTATGATGGATGTTTGCTGAACACTAGTGAATACTATGGGCCAGATTCTGTCCTCATTCTGTATAATAAATGTTTGGTAATGGAGCAAAATAAAAGTGAAACGTATCTTCCTGCTTGCAGGATTGTAAGAAAGAAGGAGGTCCACTGGGGGAAAAAAAAGGTAACAGGAAACCAGGATGAGGGAAAACACATTATCAAAGTGGGGATACACTAGTGTACACTAGAGGAATCTAAAGATAAAACAGCTCCATGAAATCTGAAAATACAGAACATACTTTTTCACAGAAATGCATCTCCACTGTATATTTCATTATGCCCTTGGGATTTGCTTGTGTATATCTTCTGCATAGAACAGAGTGAAATTAATCTTTGGAGTATTTTGCTGCTAGCTGGGAAATCAACGAAATGTTCTTAAAGAGGAACTACTAAATGCATCTCTGGTTCCTTGCATTTCTAGTGGCAGCAGGCATGACTAGCTCTATTTTCTACCTTGTCAGACTTTCAGCTAAAAGTGAGCTGAGAAGTTTGTGCTAGGAGCTAACGACTGGTATGTGGGAAAGCAGCAACAAGATCACGCTCCTTTTCATCCGTAGTTCAGATCTATTCCACATGGCTGTTGGTCAAAAGTCTTTTCCCATCCAAATGGATCTGGAGATAAGCCAGGATACTGGAGACTCATTACAGCTTGTAGAGATGGGTTGCCGCCTACACCACATCCTAACTGGATCTAACTGGAATTTTTGCTGTTGATTTGAGCACAGAGAGTGGTATGTCCTCTCCGGTTTGCTTGATGCAGTCAGGACATTTAAGCAAATGTACCTCAAGTGAGAGCAGCCATACGGAGCATGCATGCATCCTGGCTCCATCCCCAGGGCCATCATCGGCAGGGCAAAGCTTGAGCCCAGTGGCAAGCCATTTCCTTCCAGCTTGAAGTTCTTGAAAAGCACATGTGGATGGCGGTCAGGCCACCACTCTGATCGTGCTTAAGCCTGTTTTAAAGCTAAGATCATGGTTGTGGCTCCACAGTGTAGCAGCAGCAGCATGCTGCGAGTTGGGTTGTGTGTGGCACTGCTGTCCCTGGCACACCAGGTCTGTGGGAAAACAGATCTACCAGCACCTTCAAGCAGGAAAAAGTCCCATGCTGGTTGGTGAGAGTCAGAAGGGGATGCAGTACACCGTGGTTTTAAATTGTTTGTGTTCACTGTATTATAACAAACTCTGAGGCAATAATTACTTCCCTGAGGTAATATCAACTGCGCTAACAGCATGAGAAATTCGATCTGCCTGTTTCCTGGTTTTGGCCACAGCTCATGAAATCACAACTATCAAACGCAGAGCCTGGATGAAAGACCCATTCTCCTCTATCTACACAGCTATTTTTGGTTCTTCATAGCTTATAAATAAAATAATCTTTGAGACTGGAATTGCTCGGGAAGTTTTTTCCAACCAAATGGGAAGTGCCTTTAGAGCACTTGGGGAGATGGGGGAAGTCAAAATAACTTTTGAGTCACACCTGTGTTTTCTGAAATGTTTAAAACTGAAAATTTGTTCCTAAAAAACAGATACACGTATGCTCTGAGTTTGATCCTCTCCCTGGAGAAGCATTCATAGCTTCAGTGATTTCCATGGAGTTATGTCAAATTACATGAGCGGGATATTTGCTCCAGGCCATTTTGCAATCACAAACAGCAGCAATGTGATAAAGATCTCAGCATATTTCTGAAAGGAAGGCAAATGTCACTGATAGACTGGTTGCAAAAATGTCATTCATTAATAAAAAGGTCACGAGTGACTGAATGGGGTACAAATGAAATGTTTCACCTGTTTGGAGCTTCATTTTGCAGTCTCTTTAATTGTATTTCTCAACCACATTTCTTTTCAAAGGTCTGTCTGTGATTTAAGGCCTGCGCTTAGGAACTGTGGGTTAAAAAGAGACCTCCCTTTCAGTCTCTAAGCCTGGGTACACGCTGGAAAGGCGAGGACTACTGTTGCAAGATAAGAGGAAATCTGAGCTATGAAAGATGGCTCAAACCAAAGACATTGACCCAAACAACAGGCTATGTAAAATGCAGGTGTAAGTACAGGCAGTGACACTGGTGTTATATGAAGTAGCAAGCACTGGTTTGGTAATTACAGAATGCGTTTTAAAGCCACACACACTGTGTGAGCATGTAGAGACTAAAAGCATGATGTGTGACCTAATCCAGAACACAGTAGCATCCTTGGAAAGAAGCTCTAAAGAAAATTAAGGCAAAAGAGATGTAATCTCCATAGCATCAAGCATGAAATGACTGAATACTTGACTTCCTCAATCACTCCTACCGTAGGCAATAAAAACAAACTTATACTCCAGGGTGAGAAGGAAAATTTATGAGAATTATGGAAATCACAGTGCTTTATTTGTCCACGGTGTGCAGGAATTTCTCAGAATCCACAATAGTCTTTTTTTTTTTTCTTTTTTTTTCCAAACACTAACAAGGAATACATACTGAATTGGAGTGGAAACTTTTAAGTCTGGTTTTCCAAGATAAAGAGCTGTAGCATAAGCAAGAACACAGCTCTACTTAGGGGCCACAAAAACTATTTAATCCCCTGATTTGTGCAGCAGTAGAGGTGAAGATCTCCAATTCTTGCACAACACATAATCCAAAACGGAACTCAATTCTAAATCAATTCCAAAACACCAAAGCTCTTACACTATGTAGCTTTTTCCCCTCTTCCACCAGACTGATGTTAGTGAGCAAGTATGAATGGATAGTACTAGAATCAACTAATGGTAAGGATAACCCCAAAGTATTTGTACAGTTGTTCCTGTTCCCTGTCTGACCTGCTCTGCTTTATGTCAGTGTCTACTTTAAGGGGTAGGAATTGTCTTTCTGTACTGTGGTTTATGTGGTGTCACAAACGTTGATATTGATCTCTTGCAGCAAAGGTTTCTGTTTGATCTCACCAGTGTAAGAGCGTGTATGTTATTTTCATCAGGGCCTTTCCAGTCACTTGATTCATTAGTTTTGCACAAAGCAGGATTGTAACTGCGCAGTGAGTAGGGGGAAGTTGTATGTGCTGAATAAGATTTAGCAATTCCTGTATTTCCTGTAAGACAGAGGCTATTTTGAGGTTAGCTTGTTATGTTTGGTCTTCCTTTTAAAAAAAAAAGTATCTCCCTAAAGCAGAGAGCAATGGCATCTAATTTTCCCATCCACTGTTTGTAAAATCTTTATTAAATAAACTTATCTTTTACCTTCTCCCTCTTAACTTCTCCACTAATTCTGTGACATGGTAACCTTGTTTTGAGTGTAAATGTCCTTCCTCTCCCAGTCAGAGATAACAAATGTCCTTGAGAAAATAGTACATCTTCATTTTTCACAACAGAGTTGCTATCCCACTGGTTACTTAAAAAGCAAAATTAATGTTTTGTCTGTGGGAGCAATTTAAGCAGAGATAAACCGCAGATATTAGCCTCTCAGAGATCGTCTCAAGCTAACATTATAACCTTGTTCAGTTGATACATCTGGTGGTATACAAGCTCTCCCATAGCAGTATCCACAGAAATGGTTTAGTTTTGGACCATGCAGTAGGATTATGAATCTGTAACTCTACCACTGTCACAGGTGGGTATTCTCCTAAGTGGGCTCTGACTCACTTGTCATTTGCATTCTTGTAAGGAGGAAAATCCTTAGAGATGTAAATCAAAGATATTAGTAGGAAGCAACTCATACTCATCTGCAGGAAGCAGTAAAAAACTAAAAATCCCAATGGTCTTGCATTACATCATCTCCTTCATAGGATCAATTGAGCGATATTATTGGGCCATAGTTACTCCCAAGCTGTTCGGCATCCTGAGAATGTGAATTTAGGTGTGAAGTTCCATAGAAAGTCTCCTGTGGAGGAGATGGTGAGAGAGACTAAGGGTAGGGTTCAATTTCAGAAACTGAAGTTCAACATGCCTGTGTGTTGATGTTTATGTGGGAATGAAGGGTCTACACTCTGCGTGTCCAGCCAGGGCTCTATGAAGTTGTTTAAACAGTCACCTAGTGCCACCTGAGAGGCTGGCTGGTGTGAGACAGGACCTGTCAAAGACCCATGCTTTTCTAAATGGCTGCTAGAGCCACGTAAGGTACTACAGGGAATTTCTAATGCCACTTCATACCTGCATTCAGCCAACTGAGTTGAGCCCTAAGTCTCTCTACTGCTGCTTATGCAGACAGCCAAGCAGCAAGCACAGCCCAGAAAGTCAGTGGCACTGGTCACCAAAGAACTGAGTGAACAGCACTGGTTCTCTGCATCAAAAGATTTTCCAAGGCAGAAATTTCTCTGACAGAAATTAGTTGCCTCCCTGCAATTGCCCCAAAGTAGAGCAGAAACAATGCATCTCTGTGCCCTTCTCTTTTCCTGTCTTCTTACATTTTTAGATTTTCTCTGACACAGACAAGTAACAGTTGAAGTTCTCTGTGAGGAGAGTGAGTCCAGCTCAAAGTCTAAAAAACAATTCAATATCCAGGGATGTTGAACTGTGACAACTAGCCAACTTACTTGTCTCTCAATTCCTGTCCTTGGTTCTCTTTGCCTTTCTCAGATATTCTTTTAGATATCATCGAAGGCTGTATTTAAGTAGCAAAGAAATTTTTGACATTACTCAGGAGGAACAGCATCATTATTCTAGTGCTTTATAGCCCACAAGTGCTTCAGAACCTACAGGCGTGGTTGTTTGCTGTGCAACAGGTCCCTGGTGTCTAATCTCCCAAGTAAATATGTGACTCATTCATCCTACAACAGTGCGGGACCATAAATATCAGACGTTTAATCGCTCGACAGAAGGCCATGTTCATGTGTCGTTGATGAATGCAAGTCCCTCGATAGTAAACACCCAGGCCCAAAACAACCCAATCCTGCAACCAGGAATAAAATGCTTTGATGTTTTGTAGAATTTCATGTTACAAGGTAGACCTTATAGTCAGTAGATCAGGAGTAGTCCCTGCTGAGAATTATGCTATCTAACTTTAATAACAAAAAAATATAACAAGTATTAACTAAGTTTTGTTGTTGTTCCTGTTTTAGTATCCTTTTAAGGCCAAAAATATGTTCATTGTGTCATGAACTGTTTCCAGTCAAAATATGCTTGACAGACTCTAATTAATACATTCAAAGGGACAGTTTTAGTACAGTTTCCCACAGATACTTCTATAGCAATTGTGTTTCAAGGGGGCAATAAAACCACAGGGAGGTTTTGCACTGTAATAACACTTGGCTGTTTATCTGGGCTCAAGGTTACTTGGGTGTTACATGTTCTTTCCTGGTGGAGGAGAATGAATTTAAGAAGGAAAATACCAAGCATCTTTCAGGTAGGGGGCTACGTCATCCTAGAGATTTTTTAGCAAAACAGATTCAGTGGTCTTAGCCCTAGCAGAGCTAGAAGGAGCTCAGGCACATACATGCTCCTTTGCATTCATGTAATTTCCACTTAAACTATTTGTTGGTGTGGTGCAAGTCAAATACAGCGTAGAGATACCATTACAGAAGTACCACTAGGGACTCCAGCATTACAGGTACGTTGACAACTGCACTTAAAGCAACATTAAAATCCTGCTAGTTCACGAATTAACGGTAACTTTGGAAACCAAATTCTAACACAATAGCTCTTCAGGGGACAATCTGGAGGAGGAAAAGCATTTTCATTTGGCTTTGACAATCTCACTTGTTTTCTAGGCCCCTTTTTTGCTAACAGCCACTTCAAACCTAGCAGTTGCAGAGTACATTCACACTCTAGTGCAAGTCTCAGGATACATGGCACATTTCAAACTTTTAATCACAGCCACTGATCATTGTTCTTCATAACCTAATTTAGTTCTGCAAACAAGACAATTAAAATGTCATGCTTCATCAGTTGCATTGATTTTCCAGAGCAGCCTCACACTTGGCTATAGCCTTGACTGGGTTGTCTCCCTACAGGCTCTGCTCTTTCCTTGCCCTATTCAGATCCCAGGACCAATCTTCAGAAGCAGAAACTCTCAGACTGAAAGACTTCATTAGTTGCATGTGATCCCTGGTGACACCCAGAGGGTGCAATAGAAATAGGAGTAACTTTCCAGCAAACCCGCAAGCTCTACTGCTCAAGAAAATACTGTTCTCTACTGTAGGAGCTGCCAGTCCTCCACTCCCACTAGTAGCAGCAAGGCAGCTTCTCCCTGTGATGAATTTCCTGCAGCGCAACAACTTTTCAAGCTTCAGTTTCTAACTAGAGTATATAGTTAGTATATAGCTCTCATTATAGTATATAATGAGAGCTGAAGCCCATAGCAGGAGAAGCAACAACAAGCAAGATGGGCAGAGAGTTCATCCTCTTCAAACCTTCCTACATTTGAAGAGAAATAGCCACTTGTGCCTTAGTACTTTGGTTCCAGAGTAAATGTTGTTTAATGGGTACATTAGGCAGGTCTAGGGTCTAACATAAAAAATACCGTAATCAAATTATACTGCACAATAACTTATTCTCATCATAATTCCTAACTATTGAATTCTAGACTGTTTCAGCTGTACCTTAACCAAAAACTAAGCTTTAAAAAAATTCACAGAAGGGCACTACAGAAAATTAGAGTTCACACCAGAATCTACACAGTGTGGGATAAAAATCAAGTACCGATGAGAAGTAAGAGAGAACATGTAGTTATGAAGGGAAAAGTGAAATCTAGTCACGTCTTCCTGTTTCTCTAATGTTACAATGTGAGAACATCACTCTCTGGAAAGATTAATAGCTTAATCTCTGGAAAGATTAATAGGTACGTATAGTTTAGAGCAAAATAAGAGGAAATAGTACTCCAAACAGCAGCTGTTTAACCTGTGCATTGCACCTCCAGAGAAGATCATCACATCATTTTCATTGTCAAAATGTTGAAACAGTTTATAGTCTTCAATAAATATCTCTAATTATAGGTGGTAGGATATTGGAGGGCTTTGTGAAAGAGTTATGATTTAGACCTTTAGAGAAGCACTGCCAGGCCTGAGGCCTGTTTTATCGTGGATATAAACGCTGGGCTCACACTACCAGGAATGTCTAATCCGTGACTAACCAGAAGGATCTGAGTCCACAGCATAAAAAATAACCCTGAGGTCTACATTGGTGGGTAGTCAGGAATGTTAAGCACTAGAAGACAGTAATCAAGCATGCCAGAATTTACAAGATCAACTAGAAGACAGTAATCAAGCATGCCAGAATTTACAAGATAAAGTAAGACTTACAAGATCAAGACAAGATTTACTCCTAAGCCGATGCCTAAAAAGATTGGATAGTATATGCATCCTAGTCTGGAAAGGTCCTTGGAGCATGCTTTATCTAGAAATAAAAGCGGGCATCTTATGGCAGCACGCTTGCATAGAATAGTAACTGTCTATCTCTGAGTTGAGATGACAGCCACCCTGAACCTCACCAGTTCTTGTACCTCCACCCCGCACTTCCCCCCAAATTCTTTTTCAGTTAAAAAATATTAACAGTAGATCATCTTCATTTTTGGCAACACTTTCTTGTTACATTCAAGTCAAGCCAGCACTACTGGACCAAATCTTCAGCTGGTGTAAATCAGCACGATTCCATTGGTTTCACTGAACCTCAAATAAAGCTCAAACTCGTCTTTTAGCTTCAGTTACACTGTTCTGATCTGCACAGAGGGTTTGCCCTACTGCTCAAAGTAGTTATTCTTGTAAAAATAGATTTTTTTAAAGAGAACACATTAAGTTTTTTTTTAATTTTTTTTTTTAGAATTTTCTAAACACCCCTATGTTGTTTGGGGAAAACAAATAAAAGCATGCAAAGCAAATATGCAAGGAAACTAATAACTAGTGTTTATTCAATTACTGTTTTGTACAAACAAGCAGAATGTTTTAATATCAGTTTGTAAACATCTCCTTACCCAAACTGTGTGTTCAGTTGAACATCATCTACACGCAAGCCAGTTGAAAATAAGCACATGCAAAAACCAGGCTAAAATTCAAAGTGAAAAGCCCTTAAAAGCACAATAAGAAGGTGTGAAAAAGGATGAAGAAAAGCAAGGAAAAAATAATTGTTCAAACTTTTTACTTGATAACATTAGAAAACTGTCAACCACAGAAAGACAAAAAAATATCTACTCATCTTGTATAAACTCAGTTGTGGATTAGCAAACGGAAAATTTTAAACAAGGCTATCTGCCAAGAACAGAAGTGGATGTACCAGCTGTAATTAAATAGATTGACAACTGTTCCTTTCGAAGCAGCAGAGCAAGAGCTCCTCTTTGATGTCTCTCAAATCTTCCCCCTTTCTGTGGCTATTGCAGTGAAGACCACCTGGCTCAAGGCAGGCTGAATTAGGAACAGTGAGGTGACTGGAAATTTTTAGGACTTACAGCCTTTTCACTCAGGTGTTTGCACGAGGAGGAAAAGGGTCTATTTAGGAAAGAAGGGTTGCCCCAGCTGAGGATCTCCCTTCCTTCCCACCAGGGGAGCTTCCAGCCTGCCAGGGAACTCAGGGAGGGGAAAAGGGCAACAACTGCCCTCAGCTGCCTCCCCTCCTCTGCAGAGAGAGAGGCACTTACAATGCAGATTGCTGGGCCTTTCCTATGAAGGAGGTTAAAACAGAAGAGAATTTGCTTTTCAAATACAGAGGTTATTAGCTTTGATGAATAAACTGTACAAACTGTCGATCTTAGTTAGGCGTCCCCCTCAGCAGATCAACTCCCTTCCTCACTGGCACAGTTAGATCATGGATGAAACTGAGGACATGCATCCTTTACTGAAACATCTTATTCTTCTCAAGCCAGTTTCCAGGTTTCTGAGTTTTTCTACCTCAACTGATATTGCCCGAGCAACTGTTCAGCTTTCCTATTAGGATAAGCCAAGGATGAAGAATTTCTAGGATATGATGCAGTCCCTTATGTTAAGGGCAAATCAGCTGAGCAGCGACTTGTTTTTACAGCTTCCTTTCAGATACACTTTTCCCTTACTCCGTCTTCTCTCCTGAAGTTCACACCCCCAGAAGCTAGTGCAACCCTGCACCATGCCAGTGGCTCAAAACCTGAGAGGAAGCTGCCCTTGAAGGTGCATTTTACCATCTGGCTGTGGCCTTGCTGGCTGGGCTGGCCAGCTGCTCTGCTGAGGGATGCTGCAGAGGTGGTTGGTTTGTCCCACAGCTCAATAGGCAGCATCTCGTGGGAGGAATCCAGGCTCTTCTTTCCAATCCACCTTGTTTTGGAAATCTTCTGAATGTTATTAGATTCTGTAAGACCTGACCTTTAAAAGTCAGGGGTGCAATTAACCAATCCGGCCAGCTCCACATCAGCAGCTCACGCTAGCCTAGGAGAGGCAGGAACCAGACAGTTCACTTCTGACTAATGTTATTACAGAGGAACAGGAGGTGGACCCAGACGCTCTAATTAAACTGCACCAGGTCTGCTCAGCAGGCTATTATGATTGAGTGCAAAGCAGAGATACCACACAAAGCATGCTAGAATCCCTGGGCTTCGTCTAATTACGTGGCATAGCCATTTTTGTGTTGATTTGCTGGCAGCAACCCGTCATCCAGCTGGCAAAAGAACGGGAAGGTATCCAGAGAAATGGGGATCCTCCACTGCCAATGCTCTGGTCCAGAGGCCTCTATACTAACTCACTTTATCAAAACTAGTGCATAAAAGCATGGCTAGAATGGAAGGAAAGGCAGTGTGGCCAGGAGATTGCCTTCATTAACTGTGTGGGTCAGTCTCTGCTACCTTTCATTTGTATGTCAGAAATAGGCCTGCATGTAAGAGTGCCCCTGAAGATCAGAGGAGTCATTTGCTCGAGGCTGACTCAGTGTTTCTTTGGTGTAGGTGAAGACCCAGGAACTAGAGCCTCTGGCCAGTGCTAAATGGTCACTCCTCTCTCTCCCTGTCCCATCTACTTTAGATATGGACTTAAATGGCAAAACAGAAATTCTGCAGAAAGGTGAATCTTGCGGCTCTGTTGGGCTTTTTTGCTTTTTCTGGTATGCCAGTTGGCTTGAATTGTGGACTGCATTTGTCTGTTTCACTGTTCGCTGTCCTTTCCACTGGGGATCTACTGACATTTCTTCTTGCTTCTTTCTCTCCCTTCGTCCTGCTCACAGTGAATTGCCCCTGGTTCCCTGCAGCCCTTTTCTGTAACACACAGAAAACCTCAGACTTATGATAAACTGCTTTTTACTTAGATCAAATGGGTCAAGCCTGAATTCGGCTTTTATTTAGGCTGGTAACCTACCCACTCTGCAGTGCAAACACAAGTCAAACCTGGTCGGTTGGTGCTGATTGTTTTGGCCCCTTGTTTCTCTCATCTCTTACTCGGAGAAGCAGATGAATTTTCTTAACAGTTCACTGTGGAAGAAGCACAGGCTCTCCGTTTACTCACAGAGAGCCTTGGGCTGTCCCTAACCTTCCTACAGTATGCCAAAATGACCCTGCATACTCAAGGAACCCAAATATCCTTAACATTATTGAAAGCTGAATGTATGTGATAGGAAAAATCAGGGAGGATATTCTTAAATGTAGACATTAGCTCCCTGCAACTCTTTACCCGAGGGACAGAGACAGGCTCCTCCAGATTGTAATCCAATGCAGGAGCCTAACCTATCAACTAGAAGAAAATGTTGGAGAAATTAGTCTTGTGAGGCTAAAGCCAGCTGTTGCAAATAGAACCCTAACACATCTTAGATCTCAGCCTAAGCCTCCAAGTTTTCTTTTGTTTAGCTGATTGTGCAAGTGAGCTGTACATTTCACGTCTGTTAAGTAAGATGGGTGCAAGAGCTTGGGCACTGATTTGTTTGGGCTTAAGAACCTAATCCAAAATCATTTGAAGCTTCCTAATGATTTCTCAGTTAAGCCTCTGGATTGCCCCTCTTAATTGTCTTTCTCTATTTGAGTACTGCTGGTAGAATTTGCAGCTGAAAAATATACTACTTTGACTTGCAGAAAAATACTGTTAGCATGATTACCTCTGAGGAAACAAAAAACCTCTAACACTTTTGTATTTGCTCCTGATTTATGTCTGTGGCTTTTTCACCTCTACTTTGCTGTCCCGTATACCATAGTATTGTTCATCCAGTTCCGTATTAATGCACAAAACTTCCAATTATTTTAAAATAGAAGCTATAGGAATAATTAAATATATTGCTGATATAATCTATAACGAAAGTCTAAACTGGCATAGGTGCATTAGTACTTGCAAAGTTAGTAGGGGTTGTACGTCTTCTTGGAAATAATGAAAATGACAGAAATTGCAAGTTATAAACAGGGACTGAGGGCCAAAATTTTAAACATAAGTACGTCCCCAGAGCTGCAAACAAGTGCCAGGAAACTTGGTGCTTCTGGAAAATCTGATTAGGTCCCTATTTGCATCTTAAGAGCTTAAATATACTTATGCTTATGGTAAATGAGAACTTTCAACAGAGGCTGATGTTGGATCTGGGCCTTTGGAAAAAAAAAAATCTAACATCACTGAAGTGATTGGGAAATCTTTCAAATGCCTTTTAAAAATTTCCCTATCTTTTAAGTTGGGGTCATCCAAAATTTTGACAACCATAGACCAAATGATATTATAGGAATTTGCTCAGATTGGGCTTTTGGAGACAAATATACTTTATGATCTTCTAGAGCAGTGGAAAAATAATTTTGCCAGGACTAGGTGGAAAAGACCCATGGGCCATCAGCTGTGCAGCCATGCACCAAGCTTATGGAGTGACTAGTTACTCATTAACCCCCTTTTTATGATGCTTGCTATTTTCCTGATCAAAGGAGGAAAAAATGCATACTCACTGCAATTCAAGTCCTATTGGAGAGAAGCATAAGAAAGTTTATCTACTACATAATCTTTTCAAATGGAATTAAAGTGAATTTAATTTGGCTTAAATCATAGACTTGCCCTCTGCGTGGGCAGATTACAACTTACTTGCCTATATTTGAGAATCAAGACACACAGATACTGAAATCTAAAGACTGGTAGGAAATGTGGCCCATGCTATTTGGATGAGTAAAGGGAAAGACAGGGTATGGGAACATTAATACTAAGAACTAGTTCAAACCATAGTTAGCAGAAAAGTTATCACATTTTTTTGGTCTTAAGATCCTTCTAGTGAAAAAGAAAAAATAAAGATAGAGTGATCAAGCAGAAGGATGGGGAAACCTGCCATGAAATTTTGCCTAAATTTGAAGTATTTCAGGTTTTCTTTCAGAAAATTGGAGGGGGCACTGGAGGGGCAATAGCCTAAAATGGCAACATTTTCATCAAAAAAGTTCCTGTCAACTCTCTACCAACAAGAGCAATGATAGTCATAATGATACTCGTTTTTCTCTACATACTTCCTCTACTTCCCTTATATAAATTTAACTACCCTGTCCCCCTCCCCTCAGGCCTATGATTGTACTAAACCAGCATTTTTATCATGACCCCTTTGGCACACAACCCTGCGATCTCTCTTTGGATTCGTAAGTCACCTGTTGTGGCTTACAGCGCATCCATCTGCCATTCGTTAGGCACTCTGGTCACGGCTAGCAGGAAGCTAGCTCAAGTCTGGTGGAGCAAGACCTTAATGAAGCAACAGCTGAGTCTAATCCTAGCTAGCAGTTATTGTCCATGTTTCATTAGCTGTGTGTTTATGGACATTTGTGGGATGTTGTTTTCCTCCTCTGTTGTGCTCTCTATGTGCTTTCTTTAGTAATTAGTGTAGCTTCAAGAAAGGTCTGCTGGAATAAATAGATGAGGCTTTTGGCTTAGTGAGAACGGCATGAAGAGACAGGTAAGCACTTGGAGCGATGCCTTCGTCCAAAAGTGGACAATTGTAAAGTACACACTTCCGAGGGACTAACCCTGCCAACACATTCCACAGCAAGTGCCTAAACCCCCACAGCAGTAACTGGTGAGCGGCTGCAGTGCTCCCCGCCGGCATCATCTGGACAGTTGTGGAAGGTCCAGGCAAGCAGGTGAGCAATTAAAGAATAGGGAGAAAAAGTAGCCAGCCAGTTTTCGAGGAGTTCCCTGCCCAAACAGTCAGAATTTGGCCTAACAATCCTTTTCCCAATGATTTTTGAAATTGAATCAGTATAACCAAGTTTCATGAGAGAAAGACCAGGAGTAAGTCTATCCACATAAGAGCTGTTGAGACATAGCAGTTGTACTTTAATTTACATGCAAGATGATTTTGCAGGCGCAGGCAAGCTTTTCAGAGCCATGAATAGCAAAGGAAACACTTGAAAAACTAGTGAAATGTTTGCAAGAACCCTCACACAGAAGATGTTGGAGAGATGAGAAGCTCTCTCTTTTAGGAGACTGCTCTATGATGCAGGAATTTAGCCTAAGCCTCCGTGTTTACAGCTATTGCAGGCACAGGGATTTCAGTCTTAACTTCTGTCTTGTAGGGGTGGGGCTGCTGCTGGTATCAATTTGAGAACATTACTTATCTCATCGCACCTAAACAACTCCCCGGAGGCATGAGCTTCAACCTACAGAAAGAAAGGGAAAGACTTCAGTGGGTTGTGCCTCAGGCTCCATTCGAGGAAGGAAGAATTCAGTACAAAAGTCATCCCAGAAATACATAGCTACGTTGAGCAATGGCAGGGCGCTTCCCAGCTGCTGAACAATTTAACAGCCCAATTGAAAATAGCCTCCTGATGCATGTTCCTCTAGGAATAATTTCAGTGGCATGTGAGTTTTCTGCCCTTTCATTGTCAGCTTTGTTTCCAGGAATGTTTTTCATTTTTCCAGCCAACGCTTTCTGTCACAGTGGCTTATCTGACTATAGGTTGCAATGAGCCTGCTGCTTCTCTGCTTTCCCAAACACACAGTCCTGGACTTCTTATCTCCTGTATCAATAGTGACATACCTTTAAATGTTGTACTTTATCTAATTAAAATGAGAGTATAACGTATGCCCCTTTTCTAACCAGACCATGCTCATTCCTTTATAGTGAATTATTCGTCTCACTACTTGTCATGCTTTTTTGGGGGCTAAACCCTGAAGAATGGGAGGGGAGGGAATTCAGAGAATGGGGAGGAATAACAAAATTCCTCCTCCAGTTCTGACCTCGGTAACAGTGAGAGAGCAGGAATTGCTGCCTTGACTGCTCATCCTCCAGGACAACAGGTAGAGCAGATAGAGTAGCTAAGCCTGCCTGGAGCAGGAACATGACAGAACAATGCTGCTGGGGGGCAGGAGCAAGATCACTGTGGCTTTTATTGCCCCCCCCGGGGCCCCATCACATCTGCCCCAGGTGGATGAGCAGGAGGTGCCACAGCCCTCCCAGGTGCTCTGCTGTCTAAACAGCAAGCCCACAGGGCAGGACAATACCTGTAAGTGGAGCTTAAAGACTGTATCTTTTTTTCTATATGAAACCAAAACAATAAAGAGGGGATCAGACTACTTTAAAAATAACCCTTGCTCCTGTAAGAAACATGGGCAAAGCTCTCAGCTTTGGCTGAACTCAGCTGGAGCTGAAGAGTTCACTTGACCCTGCAGCATAGTCATCTGTGAGACCACAAGACTCATCCTTATCTCCTGGAGAGGCTATGTCAGGGTGCATCAGGAAAGTTAAAAATGCCAGCTAAATTTGCCTCCTTTTTCAAAAGCAGTAAGGAACCGATGGTTATAGAATATTCTTGCTGTCTGTACACAGCTCACTGAAAATGCAGCTTCCAACAAACAATAAAATAAAATGAATACTTTCCTTAAAGGTACCTCTGTGAAAGCATTGTTACAGCATCCAAGTACTATTTATATTTCCGAAACACTTCTGCTTTGTCAGCATCAGCCTATCTGCGGTGATAATCCATTTATCCCAGCAGCAGTACCATTACACCCAGATTCCAGATGAAACCAAGGAATGTGCAGAGAAACTAAAGACCAAATTTTTCAAAAGCTGCTCGGGGGCTGAAAGAGGAAGATAGGTCACAAAAGAAACTTCTAGAAATGCCCTAGTGTAAGTGAAATCACCAGGTGTAGGGTGTGTTTTCTCTAGCAGCAAAGCCAATTTAAGCACCTTTCCCACAAGACCACCTTCTGCTCTCAGTTTGGCCACTTCAGCTGTTGGAGGCACCATGCCTTTCTCAGGATCAGTGGAATGATCAGGGTTAACCAAAAAAAAAAACCAACCAGTCTTGGGGAAAAAGCATCTTTTGAATCAGGATGATTTCATTAATTCCACATAGAGCTCATCCCCACAAACACGTGAATCAGCATGACTGGGTGGGTGGACTTGGAGAGCTACAGACTAGGGAGTGACAACAGGAGACTTGGTGGGGGGAGATGGATGGGAGAACACTGGGGAAGGGCATCCTTAGAGAGCAACACCATTCAAATGCATCATGCTGGCTACCACTCTGCCCTGCCAGGCACACTACTAGCTTTGAAAATGTAATCACCCATTATTCTGGGCAAAGCCAAAAAAAAAGTATGGTGAAGCAAGGAATGTAAACCACGTCTCAGACTGGCTCCCTAGCCACTGCATCAGCCTTCATTATGAGCAATTGGAGGTTTTCTTACTTGTCAAATTGTAGATTCCCAGGGCTGTGTTTCCTCACGGCTCCTATGATGTCATCGTGAACAGCTAAGCAAACGCAGATTGCTGCAGTCGGTATACGACACTCTGCAGGGCAGTAACAGGAAAAATAAATGTATATTGCTTTATTCAAATACTGGCAGAGAAAGTGGAATTGTTTATATTCTCTCTGCTCACTCTAAAAAGATCATGGAGTGAAACTGAGGAAGTGTTCTTTAAAAAAAAAAAGCATTAAAAGAAAAACTCAGCAATGAGAGGTTTATCACACTGGCCTGAGAAAATAATAGAAGTTAATATCATCATAATTGCAAACTTCCTTAGTTCCTGAAGGATCTCTGAGCACCTGACACTGTTATCCACTATGGTAGCATGTACCTACCCAACCTCAGGATGGAGGAGAGGATCCTAGCAGGGAAAGATGACACAATACACTTGCAAAACTGCTGTGGGATCTTTAATGTCACCCTAGAACAAACAGGAACTTGGTGCTTGCAGCCTCATGTAAAAGGAATGAAGAAAATCCCATCACTAAGGTCACTTTAAACTGGATAAACCACCGAATGAGATAATGACTGGAAGAGTCCTGAATATATAACTTGTTATCTTTGCTATCTGTGTAATTTCTATGGTCAAGAGAATCTCACACAGATAACACTTCAGATTTTTGGGATATAACTCATCATTCAGCACACATAAATGTAGCAGAGCTTCCTCTTAATACAGACTTTTAACTAAGTATAGCTAATTAGCTAGCTGAGACCAGAAGAACACTCCCTGTAGCTATTGCACTCTGGGGAGGCAGGGCCAGGTCTCCTGACAGCTGTAATGAACATCATAAACTAAGTTACATTAATCCTCCAGGTTTCAGACTTGAGATAAGTCAGAGGTTTTACAGCATCCATTATCTACTACTGTGTTTTTTATTTTGTTTGAAGACATATGATGTTTATTAGCTGAATGCCCTTAAGCATTGAAAATGAAAGCAGAAATTTACCATTTAAATTTAGATCATGCTTTCCCCTTGTCACACACACACACAATTTTAAAGTTTACTCTGAACAGTTCCCAGGATTGTGCGTCCAGATTCCAAGCAGAAAGCTAATAATAACCCCTACATTATTATAGGCACCAAATGAGCGCTCATAAAACTGTAGTTGCAGCCAGAGATAGGAGATGATAGTTATTTATCAAAATAATGAATTAAATTCATTTAATGCTGTCACTACTATTGGGAACCAAGCACACCACAACTGTAGTACACTGGCTGGGCCACTTGGCAGTGGTTATCTTTGCCCATCCTAACATGTCATAGCTCTGATTGATAGGAAGTCATTACTTCCAGGTTCTGGGATGAATTAATCTTCCTACTGACAGCAGTTGTACGGGATGAGCAGTGATGTGACATCAGGCAGATCACCAGTTAGGCTTCAGATTTAAACAGGCTTTGGTCACTAGTGATTTATGAAAAGTTGCTCTTCACCCACACCTGCTCTTCCAGCCTGCCCTGCAAAAGAAAAGAGGTGACGCTGCAGGTGATGCTGTTAGATACCATTAGGTGGCTACCAGTCCCATCTCCCTTATGGTTGGGTTTTTGCCTCTAGAAATGAGCACAGCATGTTAGAAAACCTTTATTCAGACTGAGCTTTCTTCTTCAGCTAATCATTTCTCCACTTTGCAACATACTTCTTTGTACCGTGAGAAAGAAGCATGTGGTCTGTAGCATTTAACTTATGTTTTACTTCAGTTGTTGATCACAGCCTATCATTCACTTTTCTTGTTCTTTAGCATTGCAAACCCTACTGTGGAAATGATACCTTTGTCTCAAAGAGCTCCTCTGCTCCTGCTGCTGTGTCTCGATTCTGCATGTGTAATGGCAAAGCTGTTTGCTGTAAAAAAAATTGCTGGTACAAACAAAAGTTCAAGATTCCAGGTGGTAAGCGAGTAACAGGAGCAGATGTCTTAACAACACAGAGAAAAGGAGGCAGGGTAAAAAAAAAAGCATAGATAAAACATGAGAACAGCTGTCAGGACATTTGCCACCGCTTTCCATGAGATGCTAGAGGCAGTTGGAAGATTATACACTATGTTGCCAGTAACTAGTCACATAAGCCTGAAAACCATTGTGGTTTATGTCACTGTCTGATATATCTGTTCTCACATGCCTTTCTCCATTCATTCTTCTGGGAACTTCTCCAGGTGTCTGGTTCAGGTACTTGGCAATGAGCCCATCAGAAAGAAAACAATTCCTTATCTTCTGCCTTTAAAATTCCAGGTAGTCAAGGAGCTGCAATGCAAAATCAGCTAATAGCACAATTTGAAAAGAACGGGTTCCCATAACTATTGTATTGTGCACTGTATTAAAAAGATGTAACATTTATCAATGCTTATGTTATCAGGCTTATAAAAAAGAGGATCATGAAAAATCCATGAGTCAGTCTTCAATGTATTTTGTTGCCTAATTCTTCATTTCCCTGTGACACAAGCACCTTACAGGCATGCATCTATTGATCAGTGAGCCACAAATCAGTCAATAGGGCCGCTACGAACTTCTAGCGTTCACCTAAGCTCCTTTGTCAAAGAAAGCTGGAAATTGCACAGGACATATGAACTTTCAAGATTTTCCCATATATCCTACTCCAGCTGGATTGTAATTGCAATGAAAAAAGTTTTTCCAGGTTACCTGACATTTCCATGGAGCCAAACCCAGAAAGCCAGGGTCTACATGTAAAAGAAATGAAGTATATCACAGAAGCAGCCAGGGAACAGCTTGTTTTTCATTTGATGTGAGCTGTAGTCTCATCTGATAAAGGATGAGACTTAAAATGACTTAAAATGAGAAAATTATTACAGTCAGGCTGAGGAGAAGAGAGTGACAGTCTGTTCAGACTGTGACCACACAGAAACAGCCAGTGCTGTCTACCAAAATGAAACAGGGAGCTCTGCATCCCTTTACATCGCTGGGTTTCTGTGGCAAATGAGAGAAGGTGGTACATTTTATGCCATTTCTGGTTACCATTTGTGCTGATATATACAACTTAGTGAAACACAAGGCACACTTAGTAGCACAGAAAGGCACTTTAACAAAGGTACTTTTTGCCGTCATGAAGGTTACAAATACAGGCAGTGATCCAGCATTAATGCCAGTGGCCTTGCTCACAATATGCTAACTGCCCTCTCATTCAGGCTGACTCACCAGGGCCTGATAAAACCTTATTTTTAAGCATTTAGAGTTACACTAAGTCTTCAGCCTAGCAGCAAAAGAGCACGTTGCGCCTTTCCAGAATGGGGTTGTCATACCAGGACATACCACGTGAAACAAAATGTCTTTTTCTCCTGGCAAGAACAGCATTCAGTAGGATGGTGAAACACCAGCCAGCCCCCAAAACTATCAAGCACTAACCCCAGCATGAGGCAAATTGGTTCGCTGAGCTCCTTACTAGCAGCCTCCCCTGTAGGCAGGGGTAAGGATTTATGGCCAGGTTGCTGCTGGCAGCCAGGATGCTCTCGCAGAACAGCTGGGCCTTGTAGACTAGTCCCTGCCACCAAGGATTCACACAGAACTGGTTTTTCACTTTGTTGGAAACACGTCTTCATCTCCTTCGGGCATGAGACCATGCTTCCTCCCCTACTCCCTGGGAAAGGGGTCCATGGCTCTCCCAGGACATGTGGACCTTCTCTAATAAAGCAACTTTACTTCTCTCCCCTTTCTTCCAGTTCCTCCTATTCATCTCTCTCCCTTCCCATGCTCAGAAGGCAAGAGAGCAGGGATCAGAGCAAGAGCTGAAGGAGAGCCTTTAAAAAAAAAAAATTACACTAAAACCAACAACCAAAACAAAACAAAAAAACCCACAACAAAACAAATGGAAAAAAAAACCCAGAACAGCAACAAAAATCCCCACTCGTGCACTGCACTGGCCACTGCTTCCTTTCTGCGCTCATGCATGTTCCTTGCTCTGCACTGGCAGGTGATGCGGCAGCAGCTCCACACCATCCTAGGAGCAGCTCAAGGCATCTCCAAAGCAACCAGCCGGCCAGCCCTTCCTTTCAGGAGCGCTACTCAAGTAGCTCACGTTGCCTGCGCCTTTAGCCAGGCTCAGCACCAGCAGAGCAAAATCAACTTTGAACCCTTTCAGTACATACGGATCAGCTGAAGCTGAGTAGCTGGTGGATGCTACAGCCAAGAAAGTGCATCTTTGCCATCGCCCTGTAACAGTGGCATCTGGTTAAAAAAAACCCAAAACACAATTTAGTCCCACACATTTCTCCAGTGCAATACAAAATAATACTGCAGTGAATAAAAGAACAAAATGCAGATTTAAAACAAACAAACAAACCCAACCTCACTAGCCTACATTTCCTAAACTACAAGGTTCTTTGAAAACAAATGGTGAGGTGTTCAGGCATTTCCTTTGAAAGAGAAATCTAAAAAACTAGCTTCCTTCAAAAAAAATAAAAGACCTTTCTGTTCAAAGTGCATTTTCGAACAAAAATCCATTCATATGCTTTGACAATAACCAGAAGATCATCCTACCATCTAAAGTATTATAGAATTCCCTCCTTTAGTGCCTGCCTTTCTTTTTCCTTTTTAAAGATGACAAACTAATTTGACCAAAAGAAGAGAGTGGGATGTTTTCTAAAGTCAACACTTGGAGAAATGTAAGGAAAAAAAAATTACAAAAAAGCTACAGCCCCCTGAAAATTTTGTCATCTTGCCATTGTCTTAATGAAGTACCAGATTTTTAAAGAAAAAAGCTTTCCACCCCTTCTTTCTTCTGAAAATATTTTTCTTTTTTCAATGCTTTCTCAAATAATCCAACATTTTATTTTTCACGTTGAGATGGGGGGGTGGGATTTATGTCAGAGTTTTATACTGAACATCCTATTCTCCTTCACTTTGCCCAGTGTCTTTCAAAACAGCATGCAAATTCAAGCCTCACCTGTGTCAGTCATCTAGAAAAGCAACAGTTATTTGTGTGATTTCATTTGTAAGACTTGCTCTACAGCCCAATCACAAATATACTCTGTCTCAGACACACAAACATCTGGAGGTGTTACTACTAACTATGTTTTGGAAAACCATATGTGTTAGTAATAGCACACCAGAAAGTTTAGTCTTCGCAAAGGGGCGACATAACAAGTTATACAATGAAGTCAAGAGAGGAGAAATGGTAGAAGTATGGATATTACACACTGCATTCCTAAAATGATCAAAACCACTAGACACACCAGTCTGATCATTTATCTTTTATATGACAGGAGACCTATGAAATAAACAACCTTATATTGGAGCAATATATTGTGGAATGGGATAACGTAATGTAAATTAAGCCTCCTGTTCGTATTCCATATGCAGCAACCATTGTAAAAAAAAAAAATGCCTCCAGCACTGAAGGCAATGGGCAGAACATTACTACAAAAATCCTCCCCTTCAGTGGCGATGGGATGAATGACTATAATACTGTGTAATTTGTGAAATTCACAGTAGACTATTCCAGGTGAATATACAGAGAGGTTCTTTTATTGTGAAATTACCATGCCAGAAGCAAGACGAGAAGCACTTCCTGCTATTAATGTTAGGATGTGGTTATAATTAAAGATTTTTGACAAACAACTCCTGTATTTTCTATATTCAGTACTGAATAAGGAAAGTGGCCTTTGCTCCGCTAGCACGCCTGTGCCAAGATTGCTTTCTCCCCAGTCTGAGTAGTGGGAAATTTTGCCTCTAACCTGGGGGCCAGACATCTCTGTCAGTGAAGGGAGATACAGACAATTCCCTAACATCGGACTCAATTTGTGCGAAAGCTGCAAGCCTACGAAAGCAGGACGAGGCATAGCTAGATGTTGCAGAAGAGCTGGAGCATCCACAAGACCCTGTGCCTGGGCGTACCGCAGGCAGGTAGCAACCCTAAGCCTGGGCAGCCCACACATGGTCTGGTTGGTGAGCAAAAGAGCAGAAACGTGCAGGGAGCAGAGCACTGGGTAAACGGTCACCCTGTGGAAATAAGTGTGAACATCGGTAGAGCAATGACCCTTGTGCAAGTCGGGAAATGGATGGCTCATCTTTCCGTTTCATGAGCACCTGCAAGCATTAGTTTCGTTGCACTGAAGTAAGTGATTTTTATGTTCATTTTCCGTGGCAGCAGCAGGAAACTGATGTGCATGCTCTGATAAAAGCACAGGTGGTTTACTTCATTCCTTGCAATTAAAAAGTGCTTGCAAAATAATCTGATGTAGTGCTTCTTTCCAGTCTGCTGTTAAGACAGTTGAGATGAAATTAGTGAATACACCATGCTAGGTACTGCCAGAGTTTCGGATGAGCTCCTTGAAACAAGTTACTTTTCTCCAGACCCTTTCCACTCAAAAGTTCCTAAAATCAGGTACTTCCCACAGCAGTAAAATGCAGTTACATCTGAGATAAACTGAAATTGCCACTAAGAAAAGAAATACTCCCCAAAACTTTGTAGTAGAAACTGGAAAGTGACAGCCATTTTAAAAATGACACTAATTACACTGACATTTGGTCAGGCCAAAGGATGGATATCCTGATGAAGACTGCTAAAAAACACAGTTGAGTAGGACTGTGGTCTCTGTCCTTCCACAGTAGCACAGTCCTTCCAAACAACTTGTCAAAAGAAGGTCAGTTATTGACATCTAATTGAACAGCCTACTGAATTAGCATCTGAAGCAGTCTTTGGAGCCCTGCTACATGCATATTTAGCAGGTAAAATATTTACTGTAAAGATAAATCCAAAATACAGTGCTTAAGTTTTACATTTGAAAGTATGTTAGTGTTTTCAAAGTACTTGAACATGGGATGTTGGTTTAGCCTGTGATCCTGCTGTGGGGATTAAGATAGAGATTTGAGACAGGTATTCCAGTCCCTTTATACCCTACCAGAACAAAAAGACATTTGAACCATTTCTGATGTTCAGCTGTGGGTCCACAGAACTGAAGTCCACATCACTACCACTGAAGAAAGAAGGCTTACATTACACTAAGCAGCATAACCTCCTGAAAGGCAAGAGCAACACATTTCATCACATAGCTGTTCAATCCTAGTCTATATTTACTATTACACAGTGTATATATATACACACTGTTATATAAATACTGCTATACAGTATATATAAGTATATTTAAAAGTATATATACTTGTGGTATTTATGTTTAATTGGTAATTATATATAAAAGTATATATACTTTTTATACCACCAGTCAGTGGAGGACCTCACTCTACTGTTACAGAAAAAAAACCATACAAGCATACACAGTAATTTTTCTGAACAGTTCACTGCTTAAGACAGTGATTAAAATATACATAAAATATGCAGAGTTTGAGACAGCAAGGCAGTGTAAAACAGACCATTTTTATGCTTGGTACAGTTCTTCCTTTCCTTTCCTCCCACTGATCTCATTTTGCTCCATTAAGTTTACCTTCTAGTTTACTACAAGCACATTAGGTCTCAACATCAGAAGTGACCACAGAGTGAACGAACCAAGAGAGGAGGGAAGGCAGAGAAATCCTTCTGTTGATATCTCACTCACCACTTATATCCCCACATGACTGAATTGCCAGAGATACCATCAAAACTGAGTCAAACGCAGGCCCACGGATGCAGAACCAGAAGTAATGACTGCATGTTTACATCCATGACGTACCACGATCAGAAAAGGACTCTGCATTACAAGTTCATACTTGCCCACACACACCCCTACCTCCTCCCCCAAACGACCTGCACTTTCAGGAGCAAATTAAGTTCTCATGGTAGTGCCTTTAAAACAAGCCATTATTTCCCAAAGCTGGACACAGAGCTGTTTAAGGAGGCAGCACATTGCATGCCAGAATCCTGTGGCACTGCCATCCTGCAGGCTGGAGCTCGCCACGTGCTCCAAGGGGACTGAAACTCCAATACACGAGGGGCCTCTGAGAGGGTGAATGGGGGATGAACTCTCTAACAAAAATATACGTTTTGAAAAAAATGAAATACTTCATTTATGAAAGTGCCTTTTGATCGTTATAACCTCTGGTTTTAACCACTCTGGTGTCTCCTGCCAAGTATGGTTTACTGATGACACATCATCATGGCACCAGGAATGGACTTGTTGATAAGTTAAATAATGGGACTACTTTCAGACCATTTTTATAGCTGAAAATTCTCATGGCATAAAAGAGTCATCATACAGTTATTTCACTGCAGAGAACTGTTATTTTTCTTAGAATAACTTTGAACTCTGTAGCTTTTGGGGAAGGGGGATGTTTTTCAAACAAAAACTTTGCTTCCATTCTTCCCCAAAAGCTCAGCTTGTATTAGCTGGAACAATAACAAATTCATGAAGATATGTATTCAGGCAGATTGTAAATTTAGCCAGAGCATTTACATGTTACTAAATCCAAACAAAGATCTAAAGCAAGACGCAAAACACCACAAAAACAAATGTTCGAAAAGATATGGACTGAGATTTTTAAAGCTGAGTAAGGGACTCAGCCACACAAGTCCCAAAGAAATTAGTTAATCGTGTGGTTGATAATCTCAGTTTATATGCCAAGTTATTTCCTGATATAACTTCATTGTCTTCAGTGGAGTTACACTGCAAATGTATTTGACAGTCATGTTTCTTCTCCAAGAATAACTTCTAAGGCAGAAGGTTTAAACATGAGCGAATGAAGGTCCTGGGCCAAGTTCTACCCTAATTTAAACCCTGTACAAAACAGCTGACTTGGAAGTGAGGGTGTAAGGAAAGGCAGAAAGAGACATGAGTCTGTTCTTCCTTTGCTGGGACATTACATCAATTCCCCTAGGTAATGGTCACGTCTCCGAAAAACACAGTGGGAATCCAAATTGCAGTTTGTTGGAGAGTCTTTCCTGCTAAGCCTGCAAGTTCTTGTATTTCACAAGCAGTAAGTGTTCAGGGAAGAGCCTGGTCAAAGTCTCAGTGGAGGACCATGAAATTCACTCCTATTAGGTACTGCATTGATCTGAATCTTGCCTGCTTCAAAATGCATTTCGTCTGCTTTGAGGATAAGCACTGGAAATGGTAATTTTAATATGAACATTGGAATTAGTCACCTAATTTGATAAGAGAATAATGCATTTCAGACATTCTCAACCTCAATGTTATTTTGAATCAAAACCCATCATTTGGGGTTTTTTTTTTTTAGTGTGTTGGGTTATTTTTGCCTCATTATTAGTATTAGAGTTAAACATGTCTAAATAAGGCTGACAGGTCAAACAGGGTACACACACCTTTGCTGAGGTGAGAAGGAAGTAATGCCCATCTCAACTCTTTCTATGCAGCATTGCTAAGGACACAGAAGTTTTATTTCTTTTCCCAGAGTGTC
>NW_008825614.1:7961226-7992330 GCF_000699105.1 Pygoscelis adeliae
AGGAATCTAAGCAGTACAGCTCTAAGCATAGTGAATTCCTAGTGTCCTCACTTCTAATTCTTCTGCTGGCAGAAGTTATTTTACTAAAAAGTGTTGTAATCTGGCAGTAAGCGAGCTCAACGTAAACAAAATGGCTTCACAGTAATACCCCTGCTCTAGGGGGATCATTGCTAGGGCAGATGGCACAAGCCAGCAAGCTGGTCTCCAGATTGACAGCCCAAGCAGTTGGATGCCCTTCCCAGCTCTCCTCTCATTGACTATTTTCAGTCAAGTCAGAGACCAAAGTCACATACATTGTTTTAATACTCAACTGGATGTCAGGGTCCCATCTGCTAAGCACCCCTAATGAGGCAAAAGTGAAGACATTTCCCATCAGCATAGTTTGCAATAGTTATAAACAGGACAGACACTGGATCAAGAGCATCTCATATTCCCCATCTGTGAAATCCAGCTGCTAATCTTCAGCCTTGTAAAAATGTGTGGAAGTGAAAAGCTCCCTAGGATGGGCTGTGACCATTGCCATGAAGGAGAGCAGGAGTATTTTGAGGGAATCAGCCAGGCCAGAAGCGAGGAGGCTGAGCAGAGCCAGCCCCACAGGAACAGCAGCTCTGCATGGCCCCGAGTGTGCGCGCCCCCAAAACTGGCACAGAGCACGTGGCTCTGAAGCTGACACTTCCCCACTCACCTGGGGTTGTGCTGAGGTGGCGTTTTGTTCCCTTCACCGTGCCCAAGCAAGCCTTATGCAAGTACTTTATTACTGGCAGTGCCTAGTGAGCGACTCATTGGGCTTGCTGTGCTTCCCGCTGAGACCTGCCAGCGAGGGAGACGAATTGTCATCTGGCCCTATGCATGGCAGCCGCCTCCCACCCTTCCTTTCTTTTCTTCAGCTCCCTCCTGCGTATGTGATTATTTGTTATTTCTGCATACAGGCCTCCCTGCTGGAGACAAATACAACCTTTTTACCTCCTCACCAGAGCTTATGTCTGTGATGTCTAATTCTTCACCTCTGCAGCACTCAATGCCTGTACCATTTCATCCTGTGTACATTGCTGAACCTCTTTTCTCCCAGGCTCATCTCAGCAGCTGCGGTCCAGTTTTACCTTTCCTTCTTATCGCTTGTCACCTTCTCACCTCCTTCATTTGGGCTACCTCCAAAATCAGCTCTTCGCCCCTCTGCTGCTCTCTATCACCTGTCTCAGGCATTAGCACTTGACAGACTTTCTTCCAGTCCCCTTCATCACTTTGGCCTTCCTTTCCAGCAATTTTCACCTACAAGTACAAAGTTATCGTAACTATAAGTGGACCATGTTTAAATATGAAAATAGTTGGACAGGTTCCCCCACTCTTCCACCTTTTCTCTCTCTCCATTAGCGACTCCAGGTCCAGGTACAGGCTCAGGGTAAGGCACTGCAACACAGGTAGCACATCACTGCTTCTCCTTCAGAGTACAGCTGTGAAAGAAGAAAGCATTTTTAAAATCTGTTCTTGAGAAGGAAGGTGGCAAGGAGTCTTCTGAAATCATGTCAGGAAAACTTTTACCCTGCATCACTTTCCCAGTCAAAATAGAAAAAGAACAAAAAAGAACATGCTATTATTTTACCAGCAATTAGAGAACCAATTACTAGCAATTAGAGAAGAATCATGACCAAACTTTTGAAACATCGAGATGTTTAAACTACTCCAGCTGAGGTAAAATGTGGTGAAAAAAAGTCCTGGTACAGACATCATCATGGATGGAAAATAAACTACACAGAGATCTTTTGCAGTGTAATGACATCCACGTTAGGACCACGACTTGAAAAGTTACTTTGGCTAAGAATTGCCACATTCACTCTGAGGGCCAAGGAGAGCATTTCTGCAAATGCTAAAAAAAAAATTAAAAAATAGGATTTCCTAGGGAAAACAGAAACTTAAAATAACAACGATTTAAAATTGCTTCTTATGTAGTGATCTCATTTCCTTAGGATCAGCTTCTTATTACCCCTCCAAGTGTGAGGCATAGTTAAATCTTGTTGAAAACTAGTGTTCTGATTAAGCAAAGCTTAATTATATTTATTCTGCAGAGTGTTGCCTTGTCCTAGTCTTGGGCACAGAAATCTGGGATGTGGGGCATTCTCATGGCTTTAATTTTGAAAAGGATCAGAACTGGGTTTAGCTGTCACCTTTTACAGTCCATCTGCAACTGAAAGAAGAGAACAATCCTGTAGGGCTGACAGGGAAAACTTTTCCTATAGCTGAAATCACTGCAATCATAGCTAGTGCAGTGATATCTCTAGCTCCATTTTAGAAATGCAGAATGGATTTTGAATAGTTGGCAGTGGTGAACGCTTCATTTACACCACTAGAAATTCAAGGCAATGCTTAGTTTTAAGTTAGAACATAATCGATGTCCTGACAAAACCTTTATAGGTTGTTTTTAAAAGGGGGTGGAGGGATAGAAAAAATTAAATGTAAGAACGTAAGTAGCAAGATCTTAGGCCATAAACTGAAACTGAGAACTAGTTATGCAGTGCTCCAAAATCTAAAGCTTTATTTCTACTTCTGCAAATTCATTAATAGCATTTGTTGACCGTTGGTTTAGAACATTATAGCTGATTGCTTCAAGTGACAAGTAGGCAAAACATGGAAGATAAATTGTTGCAAGGAAGGCATGCCAAAATACAGAAGGAAGCTATTTAGCCCATTGTATGTTTACCTTACAAGGTTTAAAATCTGAAGGAAAAGTTTTCAAGAATTAAATTATTTTGAACCCCCCTAGTTTTGAAGTTTCAAAGCATCCTGGTTCAAAAACTTCTAACCTTTTTTCCACTGGGTATGGGAAATCTAAAGCATCCAAAATAGTGTTTTTTTCAAGTGTGATCTGCTGATAGCACTGTAAATGGGGTTGGTTTGGCTTTTTAATGGTAGAAACTATTATGACAAAAAAAGCGGAAAAAGTTAGAGACTACCATTGGAAACCTCCTGGTATTCTTTGTCCTGCGTTGTTACATGGGTAAATGATTAACACTATAAAGAGGTTTTTTTTTCCCATTTTGTTTCCCCCCTCCAAAAGTGTAAAGCGGGCCACAAACAGAGAAAAGGTCTCAACTGCTGCAGTAAGCAACACTGAATTCTGCTCACAGTTCAGGGGAGCTGCTACATGCTCGTTCACACAGAGAAGTTTGCTGGGAAAGCTTTAAAAACCAGATGAGTTGATGGCTTGTGCATCTCACCTGGAATCTTTTTGTTCCTCCAGCTCTCGTTGTACGCTTCCTGACCAAACGGTTCATCTGGGAATACGACCCAACGCTAGGTAGGTTGTATTTTATTCTGTACACATGGTATGCTGTATATAATAGCATAGCTGAAGTAATGGAAAGTCATAGAACTAAAATTCCAAGCCTCAGTCAACCTTTAAATTTGCTCTAAAAAGCTTCTCTATGGTCATTTAAAGCTGGAACAAATTATTACCTAAGATGGCAGAATAGAGAAGCAGTAACACACACAAACAAAAGCAGAATTAATATATAAGGCACATTTCTGCCCACACAGAAGTCAGTAGGAATTTTGCCATTGAAAGCAATTGCGTTAGTATTTCACTCTGAAAATTATTTAGCATGTGATCAGTTTTCTGCTTTTGGATAACCCAAACATCAGCTGCTAGAGAATAAGATGGCTAGGATACAGATCTCAAAAATTCAAGGGAAAAAAAAAATTGTAGGTACTTACAGTCAGTCTGCCTACCCTTAGGTAAGTTTTTTGTCCTCACTTTCAAACACACATTGTGTCTCACTTTTTGGGTGACCAGTTAGCGACACCAATCATCAAAAGGGACACGTCTCCTCCACTGCTCCCACTTAGCTGTCTTGGGTCTGGCACTTTTGAGAAGCTGGCACAGATACCTCAAAAAAACCTGTCGAACAGTTGCTCTGAATTAGAAGCCTCACTTGAAAATTTGGGCTGAGGTCTGATTTCTTAGTATTTCCTAAGTTAGCATATATTTGAATGCTCTGCACCAGAGAAAATCCAGGCCAAGAAGTCTGAGATGAGGCATTAACATCTTAGAAGACACCTTCAATACCTCAGGACTAAGTGATTCGCACATGAAGTAAGGGGCCAGGAAATCTCCTTTTCTCCTACAATCTGTTGCCATCTCCTTCCTAACCTTTCTTTGGAGGCTCAAATACAGATCGTACAGTTAAATACCTATTTCTTTGTTAAGGTTCTTTCTCTAAGAGGTCTCGCTAAAGAAATAGAGAATGCCATAAACTTGCACAGCAGAAACAAAAATGAAAGTTTAATACACTTTACTACAAAAACCAGGCAGCCCTTTCAACAAAGAAGAGTATCCAGTATCGTACTAAGTATTTTCATCTAGTAGGATGAAGAAGTGTCAGGTATCAGAAATCTCATATTGGGAAAATAATTCTCAGAACAACCTGAACTCAAATACATTCTTTCGTCTGCTAATATCAGTATATTAATCAGTGAATTATATGTCACCTGCCTTGTACTACACAGTGGGATGTTCTATTAGTATTATTAGTACTTCACATCTCTATCACTAATACATCATTTTAAGAACTTGACAATAAAAGTATATAGTGCTTTGTATCCGTATAGTCCAAGTTCATTAATTTCTTATGGGGACACTGCATGCAAAAGTATCCTTGTTGCCTTGTTTAAGCACAGAAACTAAGTTATTAGCAAGCTGCTCGGTTTATTATTTTTTGCCCCATTATGAAGGCCCCATGACCTTTTTGGTGTACAAGACATGACATTTGTTTCTGTTTTACAAATGAATACAACTGCAAATTAACCGTGCCCCTCAGGAATCTAACAGTCTTCTATTGCAACATGGAAGCCTTTCATGCAGACAACAGTCCTATCTCAATAAAACAAAAATTAAATCTCTTCTGACCTACTAAATTCTACGTTCTCATTCAGTTTAGAGGATAACAGCTTAAATTATATATTACAGTTATTGTGAAGCTAAGTGCTTTAAGTTTCTCAGAGGAAAAGGTTTGAGAAATTAAAAAAACTAATAAACTATTGTCAGTAAGTTATTTCTTAATCACAGTAATATCTGGTGGAAGCTGCCCACCAGAGATTCTTTAATGTATTCTTTTTTCAAACTATGGATCACAACAGGATTCAAAGGAGGCTCTGAAGTGTCAGAAAAAAAAATCTTCTGAAATTCTAACCACTATTCAGGCCTTCAGAGATCAATCAAAAAGAGGCTGTACCTCCAAAAGCTTTGAGAAACAGTGCTTGAAGGAATGCATTTCTCTATCATGATCATCCTGCAGTGATTTAGCGTCCATTAACCTGTAAACATCACTGAGCTGAATTTACTGAGAAGTTTTAGCAGAATAGATTCATTTCTTCTTAGCAGTCATGGACTGGCAGTCGGGTGGAAAGAGGGATATCTACATATTTATACCAATGTAAAAAGTTTAAGTTGTGTCAGTGAGACCCATTTGCCCTAAGGGAGAATAAGCAGCTTTGTCAAGTAATTTTGAAAGGGCAGGAGTAAAACAGATTCAAACTATCTAGCTACTAAGCAACAGGAGGTTTTGCCAAAAATCACTGGGGCTGTGACAAAAATATCATATTTATAGTTTATTTCTTATATCAAGTTTTCAACCACCCATTAGCCCTCTGATGCAAAGAATCCCCAGATAATTCCTATTTTCAGGAAAGCTTTCACCAAGCTGTACAAGGCCTGATGGAAATTCAACATTATCCTAAACTAAGCATCAGGGTAAAAAAACCTTGTCCTCTTTTAATTCAAGAATGACACACACCTTATAAATATTCTTTACTACTGTAACCTGCCAGAAGAAAATGAAGGACCATATTTTTAGCAGCATCTGGATATACTGCTGTATCTCCAGAAGCCAAATTACAAACCACAAAATAACATTTTCTGGCAAGAGGAGCATCACTGAATCTTGCAAGCTTTGGCACATGGGCTGCTGCTGAAGTCAGGGCTTTGCAGCTCTGCCACTTTTGCCCATGATGTTCGATCTGTGCAAGCATTGGTAGGACAGCTGCAAAGTACACATCACTGTGCTTTTTATTTTACTGTTCTGAGCCAAGGAGTTAACAACTGCAGCAAAGGTCATTTTTCAGGCGAGTATTAACCATCAGCCTCGACTTCTCATCATTTCTGCTTAACTGGCAAGTCACCGTCATCCTCTTGGCATGTTTTTATTTTTTCAATTTTTTTTTTTTTTAAAAAGGTGCCTAATCACTCGGGCTAAGTGGTTACCTGGCATTATCAAGGCGAATGAGTTTCCACTTTCAATCTATATTTATAATAAATCCCACAACTATCCCACATGTGCTACAGAATTAGAAGGTCCAATGAGAGAGCTCTATGTAGAAATAGGCTGGAACTGCACATTTAAAAGAATACATGCAGTTGTTTTCTAAAATATTAAATATATGAATTCAGCATTAAACTTAGTCTTCTTTAGCTTGTTAAATATGAACTGAGAAAGGGGATTGGGTTACCACATGGATTTCACCAAAATTCATTAATGTTTATACATTTTTAAATAGAACACAAGTCACAAATTAATAAGCAAATTCAGTGTGGTGTTAGAAGGCCTAAAAACACTTGGCCTGGTTAGGGCACCACTTAAGCCACAGCCTAAAAGCGCTTCACAAACATAACCAACACATCCACAGTGGATTTAATACAGAACTGGAAATTTGTGCTATATTTCAGTTTGGCTCTATTAAGAGATCCATAGAAGAAGCACAAAAACAAGCATTCCTATGTACCATTTCATCAGCGCTTGCCAGGAACGGGGTGGCAGCAGGCTGACAATTTGCCTGCCACCGAAGCGGCTTGGCTCGGGGAGGGTTTGCAGCCTGCAAGCAGCCACCCTCGCAGCAGCGCCGCTGCAGGTGGTCCTCTCAGGGCTTGACCACCTCACCACTGCCACAAAACCAGAAGTGTATAAACGCGTAACACCTGCCAGCCAGTGTTGTCTCAGGGATGGACATACTCTACGGGGATGAGTTTCAAAGTGGAGGTGCAAAGACCTTTATTTGGCCACCTACCCTCTGCGAGTGAACTCTTGGCCTGAATGCAGGAATCCCGTGGACCTCAGTGACCCAGGACTTCACGATTTTCAAGGCTGCTGTGAATAGCTGCTCTCCTCAGTGCCAGTAAATAGGAATAACAGTCTGGATCTCAGAAATTTCCCCCACGAGCTATGGCAGTGCCCAGAATTTAGGGTGACTTCACCTGACCTCAAAGATGGAGAGATATCGTGGTTTGCCATCAAACAAGTAATATTTAATTGATTTTGAAGTTGGAGATTCTGAATCAGACTAAGTCATCAAGGGAACTGGTAAATTTATTTTTTCCTGGGGGGCAAAAAAGGCAGAGGAAGCCCAAAGAGTCATCACAGCAGTAGACAAACAGCACTGATGGCCTGCAGAATACTTCATGGGCAACAGCAAATTACCTGCCTCCATAAGCCATGACATGCAGGGAGAATCTCCTGGATCAAATGATGAAAGAAGAAAATTCATCATACCTATGGTTAAGTGGGTGCTTTTTAAAATAAGTTTTGCAGTACTTCTCTGAGAACACATTCGTTGTTCTACCATAATCAGGACAATTTGCTTAACTAGAAACAGAGCTGGGATATCCAAGATTTCAAAAAAAAAAGGAGGGGATTATGAACTGGGTTGTGTCATTTGTTCTGAATTAGCATTTTTATGTACAGTTGGGAAAATCAGGTGCTTTCTGAGGCACGGGGACTTAAACGATCCATTTTTGCCATATAGGGAAAAAAACAAACCAATAAAGCCCCAAGGAAGTGCAGGAGATAGGTTCCTCAGTGCTTTTCTTGATTGTCACTGATTTGTTGCCCGCAGTTTCTTTGCCTCTGCTTCTCACCTATAAAATCCTTCATCTCATAGAAGGGTTGTAAATCCTTTAAGTAACTAGTACTCATAGAATTAAGACTCACATATCAAAGGTGCTTTAAACAAAAGTCTACTTATAAAATAACAGCAACCAAGGAGTTAATATTTTTGTTGACCTTTCTAAAAGTCACTTGGCTTTCTCGCACTATCCCTAGATGTCTTTCTCTAGCTGTTCATATATTTCATACAACTTTGCTAATCCTCTGAAAGGAAAACTGTCTCTGAGCAGATAATCAGCAGAACAGTGCATGACAGACTGGCCCATCTATGAAGGCAGAGAGAGACAGAAAGCATGGGAGTTTATTTAATTTGAATAGGATAGAGAAAAGACTATTCATTACTTTGAAGGAGCAGAGTTAACCATAAAGAAACATGAGTCTTAAGAAAAGTTATAATTTTGCTAGGACTACTAGATTAATAGTGACATTTTTAAAGAGTATTTCTTCCAACTATGTCACAATTTCTTTAAGTCACTCAGGTTTTTGTTCATTCTTTTTCAACTGGGAGGGGAAAAAACGGAGTTGGTGTTTCTATAAAGTCCTATCTAATGCAACATACAGACAGCCCATAAGTCACCATCAAACATAGGTAGAATGTGTAGGTATCAGTAAAGCAGCAAAGATAGGAAATAAGGTGGTACAAATTGCTGTCCCACTAGCTTGATTATAAAAGGCCCACGATAGCACCATTCTTCTCCAGCATAACATGAAACGGCCAAAGGACTGCAGAAAGGTACAATAGGTAAACAAGTGCTTGAGGGAGGGAGACAGACACCTCTGTTAGCGCCCCGAATTATCTCACAGCAGAGAACTTCATCTCCTATAGACCAGCTCAAGACTTATAAATTTCACCGCTGTGGCAAGAACAGCAGAAATCATTTTGTGAGGATATTGTTTACATTGGCAAGAATGCTTTTCCCATTGGAAAGCTTGTTGCGAGGAAGATTATTTTTACATTAGAAAGGTAGTTTTGCCTATGTAACCACATCTGTAGCTGAGGGTTCTGTTAGCAAAATGGTGTCATTCAGGGACCACAAGGGAAGTTTGCAGATACCATACATAATGTTATTAACATTACAACCCTAGCAAATACTGCTAGCCCTTTTCTGTACCTGATAGGTACAGAGGCGTACAAACAACAGAGCAGAGTGCGAATATGTCCAAACTAGCTTCCATCAAAATGGTTGATAACCAGAAACAGCTTAGCAATGGAAGCCAAGACCTCACTAAGAACAATTTACTGTAGCAAGAGAAGATGCAAGAACTATCTTTCTGGGCTAATTTTGTGCCAATGTAGCCATGAAAAAGAACTCAGGTCCAAATACAGTTCTCAATGACTGTCTTTGCTCTCTGGTTTATTCAGCTAACACATTGTCTGGACAGCTGGAATACTGTCTGAATACAAACTCTTTGTCCCCAGGATTGCTTTCACTGCTGCAGATCACAAGTTGAAGAAACACATGTCTTTGTATATTGTAGATTTCTAGTTTTCTTGACTTGTGGCTCACTCAGCAAGTTTGTCTTAACACTCCTGAAGGTTTGCTGCCTCCCCTACCATAAAAATACTAACTCCCAGCAGCACAGCTGAGAGAGAAACTGCCCAGACAGCAAACAGAACTTTTAACAAAGGGGCCCATACTAAAATAAGTGTTAATAAATCATTAACTGATGGTCCCTTCAGTCTTAGGGTGTGAAGGTTGACAGACCAGCAGCCCCAGGAGGAAGGCAGCCTGGGGAAGCCTCCCCTCCCAGCCCTCTCTTCCTCCTGCTGCACAACAGTATACTGCAGTCTACACAGTGCTATAGACCAGATCATCAACATGCTCATGATTAAAAATAACCATTTTTCCATAGCAAGCAAGAGGAGAGAGTTCTGCCATCATCTTGCAGAACTCTGCCTTCTGCATATTTCATCTGAACACCCCTGTTGACAACTACAGCTTATCCAAGCACGAGCTAGAAATAACATATGTGGTCCAGTACGGGCTTTCAGCCAAAGTGAGATGTAATGGTAACCAACCATTTGGGGCTAGGAGGAATAGCTGCCAACCTGTGTTTCAGGGAGTACCATGACAAATGTGTAGATGCTTAATAAATTGCTGGAAAACAGCCTTATTTTCAAGCCAAACTCTAGTTACTAGCATCCTCAATTTCTATTAACAAAATTACTCATTCCTTCTGCCTCAGTGCTTAACAGATTGAGTCCTCAATAGTCAAGATTGTGCCTTACTAGGTATCTTCCTGGGCTTTTATTTTTCCCCCACTTCAAAACAGTAGAAACATTACTTAACTTGATATACATTTAATACATTATATCATTTTTTTACTATACTCCTCAGCTGTAGGAATTTATACTCAATGTATTATGGCAATGAGCCATGAAAGTATTCCTGATTTCTCCGAGGTGTTTGTAAGGAAATGGACTGGTATGGTCTAGAGCACTTTAAACCCCTGACACTGGCTTCTAAAATGCTCGACAAAGACTTGAAATGATGAGATTGTAATTGAGAGCAGCAGAGGAAGATGCTTAAAATAACATGGAAAGCAGCTATCTGAAAATGTGGTTTGTTTGAAGATATTCCTGATGCCAATAATAAAAATATTGCCTTTTTACAGTAGCTCAACAGACAGCAAAAATCAGGAATGGCAGTGGCTGCTCTTGCTGTAGCTACAGCTGCAAAATATTTTGCCTCTACTTTTCTTGCTCATCATATTCTGAAATGTTCTCCAGATGAGCAGAAGCTTCCAGTGCTTGCTTTTGCACCTTCAGGAGAGCAGGCTTTTGTTTTGCTTGTTTTAGGTGTGAGAAAAGTCTCACTGGTTAGTTTTCATTCATATTGGCAGAAATAAGGTGAAATTCACAGCTTCGCTAACAAAGACTTCTTGCCACAATCAAACAGAAAAGTGTAGCAAAATATGGTTTATTTAGACTTAAACTTGTCATGGGCATAATTGCCACCAGGAACTAATGTCTCTGCTTAGTGCTGATGGGAAAGTTAAATCAGAAAATTAAAAACACCAAACCAGTTAGAGCCTTGAAGCTTACTCCCTACTAGTTAGCACTGCTCTGGCTTTGTTGGGTTTGTTTTAGCATGCCTTAATGAATGCAGTTCCCAAGTACCTGTACACGTTTTCTCTGCCTATCTCAGCAAAAGCTGGATAAGGACAGAACCTATAGGAAAGGAAATGTAACACCACTCCCCTTCTCCTCAAAAGAAACCCAGTCTTCGCACGCACGAGAAAAATCATATGCAGCAGAAGCCAACAAGTAGACATACTTCCCATTAAGTTTGAGCTGTCTTCAAGAAAACTGTATTCTAGGATTTCTGTTTGGAGGCCAAAATACGTTATTTATTGAAAACATCAACAAGAAAAAAATGTTTTTCTGTAGACTAGTTTTATATCTCCCACCTGTTCTACCTAAAGAGCAAATTTTGGGGATGCAACAAATCCTTTCATATCAAGATGAGAACTTTATAGTCTAGTGGGGCTATGCCTGCAATAGCCATTTATTTTCCTTCCCACTTTTTTATAGAGGAAAATATGATAAAACCCAAGCTGCTTACTGAGCAACAGACCTAATGAAGCCTCATTTCTTCTGAATTTGTTCTCCATAGTTCATACTGCAGTAGCTTTTTTTTCTTTGCATGTGTCCCTGTGCTCCACAGAGCATCCTTTGTCCCCCATGAGTCCCCACACCACCTGAAGCTTCTTCTAAGGTCACCTACTAATAGTCTTTGCCCATCTGCATGGGCCAGGGACAGCCCTGCAGCCTGGCTTGTGCAGAGGCACATGCCTGCTGACTGCCCAGAGCAGAGACTGGGCCTTCCTCCCTGTGCCTCTGCAGGGGCATTAATAGGGTCTCTACCCTCCACCCAACCCTGATTTTAGCAAAACTTTCAGGATGTAAATATTTGAGAGCTTTGCCTTGGACTGAAAACAGCAACTAAAAGCATCTCGGCAAGCTAGGGCACACTTGCTACCTGCAGCGCCTCCCACATCACTTTGTGCTCAGCTTTAATCTGACTAGTTTGGGAATACCTGCTGTACTGCAGTCACAACTCTACAGGGCTACTACAGCAAATGTAGCCTTGTAGAAGGCAGCCAAAAAACCCCAAAATGAAGTTAGAAAAGAAATTCCTTTGCACATCACCACATCAATTCCAAAAGCAGCATTCACAACAGCAGGCTGCATGTGAGTCAGGCTAGTGTCCTTAGGGTTGAATTAAATATCACTGCAGACAAATACCTTCTTTCATACACATTTTGGTTTAGTAGCTTGACATGAATGTTCACGTAGTATGATAGTTGTACATATAAAGCACATCACAGGTACCGTACAGCCTCCTAGAACTTTTCCTTCTGTATCTCCTGACTCTTGGGGTTACATGTGTGGAAACACATTGAAAAGTCCAAGTCCAATTATCAGAGCTGTCAGTGTTTCCTTTCTTTTTTTAATACTTTTTGTTCTTTTACACATGATATTAATGATAGCAATAACAATGCATGGCATATCATTTGGTGGTATTATTGATAATAAATAGCCCAATTATGCTTATTTTGGGGTCTGTAGTATCAGTTAATAAAGACACATGTGGGGATACACTGCATTCGCATTAGAAATATGTTCTAAATACACAAGGGCAGAGCTGTGATTCCTGTAAAACCACTGATGGTTGCAGAACAAAAACCCTCCAGTAAGGTAAATAATGGATGGAGTAAGTAACAGCCAGATGCAAGCAAGAAAAAAAATACATTCAGCTGGGTTTTGAGAAGAGTTGGGGTGGGGGAAGGAATAAAGCAGAAGAAACTTTGAGTCAGGAAGGTACATTCAACTTAGAGGGGCTTTCTAAAAGGTGAAAAGTTCCTGAAGCAGCAAGAAAACGCAGAGGAGGACAGATTTCACAAAGGAAAGCTCTGGAGAACATATCAAACAGCACGAGTGTTAGCAATGCGGGTAAATTGTTTTCCCAGTGGGCTGTCAAAGTCACTGTTCTCAAATGTGATAGAGACAGGTGCCATCCTCATGGATGTCAAAGATTGCAGGAGTCTAAATGAGCAGGAGTTTATTTAAGAAAAACAAAAAACAAAAAACCCCACCCAGGAACCCTTATTATGTAGTCAGAAATAATTACAGGAAATTTTGGTCTTTTAAACATACTGCTGCATTGCCATCAAACAAGACTTTAACCATAACTTAGAAGTTCATGCCTATTAGCTGTAGCTTTTTGATCTGGAAACTCAGCTATAATTATTACACAAAACCCCTTTCTCTAGGTCTCTTGCAGTTCTCAGATCCAACTGGCTGAAAGCCACCATGAGACCAAAGTTTCTTAGAGAATTTTTTAAATGTCCTTGTTTTATTAACCTTTCTTGACAAAAATGAACTAAAATTCTGAATGAAAAAATTACTGTACTTAAAAGCAAACAAGAGACCATTTACATGTAAAATGGTCTGTCATTGCTCCATCTCAGCTGATTTACCTACTCCTATTACAGGTGTTTTCCTAAAAGCAATAAACCCTTCCGATGCAAATATTTCCTTCCAGAGCTGTGACGTATCCCTTATATATACTGCCTGTTCAAAATAGGCAAGTACTGAAAACGGCTTTTTACATCGCTACAGCTTTTTACATCGCTGCAAATATAAACCAAGATCTAGCAATTACTTCTCAGATAATAGTTTTTCTCTTGGAAAGATAATCTTCTGGAACAGATGTGTTCAATAGGTCAGGATAGTCCTGGACAAATAGGTTCGATAAATGACTAGCTAAGTCTTACAGGCCAAAACTCTATTAAATATGACACAATAAGCATAGCACAAGGATGTGATGTAGTCAAGCTGTGACTGAACATCATATCCATGGGCAGTCAGTGGATCGTGGGCTTCAAAGTTTTCTCTATATAAGTTTAGCAGGTTTTTTCTGCTTTTTTTAAAAATCATATTGTTCAGAAGAATAGGGAGATTTGTAACATGCTTATCAACACAGAGAGCCCCACGGGAGTTTTTTTTAATTTATTTTTTCCCCAAAAAAATTATTTCCATAACTATTCAGCAGCTGTGGTAATTTGAAAATTTTATCCAGTCCTATTAATGAATTATTCTGTCAATATATTATAGACTTAAAAACAAACCAACTGCTACCACTTTCCAACATGTTTCTCAGGCCTTTTGACAGCTCTAAACGTTTCTGGAATAAACGTAAATTTTTCAGACGATAGGACTGTGAGAACCAAGAATGCTTTGCACAGCAAGAGTGCTGGGGGATTGCAGCTTTATAACCAAGTGGGACCCTGAAATCTGACATCAGCTTCCAAAGCCGCACTCATCAGCACCTTTGACCTTGTTATTGGGAATATGAATAGAAGCATAGCACACCCCCAAACCAACCAGAACAGGTCAGATTTACTTACATTGAAGGAGAGCAAACCACCAAATGTGACTATTTCCACAGCACTAACAGCATCAGGCATGCCATGGCTCGGTCAGCAGCAGCAGCTCCCTAGCTCTGCTTTGAGGCTAGCAGTTTTGACACTTGAGTCTATGAAGAGTAAAACACAGCTCTGAGGTTTCTTTTCTATCTATGAGGTTTTAGCTATAGATATAATATGTAGGCATCACCTGGTGCAAATGATATTCTGAAGCTCAGAAAGTTGCCTATAGTCATCTCGGGAGCCTATATCAGGAAGGCTGCTGGCACACAGTGTTACACTTTGCTCTTTCTACTTGACTGTGACGATGCAAGGATAAGACATTTACAGCCTGGATTCATCTGACCAATTTTAGACTCCTAAGTGTTTTGAGGTGTGATTCATCCCAGGAGTGAGATCAGACAAGCTATTTTACTTCATCAACCCTAATAGGAGTCAAGGGTGCTTAGCTGAGACACAGACACCTGCACTGCTGATGGTTTCAGTTAGGGATCCAGCAGGTATCTCAAGTCATCTAACTTCTCTCTAGCCCCATGTCTCAAAAAACAAAGTGCTACAGGGAAAGTTATATTAATAAATCCCAAAGCCAGGCAATGCATTTGTGAAGTACCATGGGATCAATGTGAACAGACTGGGAATCACAACTTCAGGGCTCGTAACTTACAAGATGACCAGATTCTTCAGAAGTTTCTGTTCCCTTGAAGGAGAAGCCATGTCTGTTATTACACCAAAAATTGCTTTAAGCATCCAGCTGTTTTTACACTCCTCATTAAAATTCACCCAGCTACCGCACATTCCAAAGCACAGGAACAGAGACACATTTACTAAGATATGTTTACACTAATCTGACCCAAATCAGTGCTACTTGTTCAGGATCAAATTCCATCCCAATGTGAGCAGCCAAAGTGAGTTAAACTTGCAACATAAAGTGCCGCCAGAGTCCCATTTTGAGAACTCAAGTATCAGTTAAGAATCATGCTGCTTTTCTGCAGCGAGCACAAGTCTAGTCCTTGAGATTTATTCTCCCATTTTGTGGAGGAGAGCCGTACAGCCTACCACACTCTGCTTCTTAAGAAGGACATTTCACAGATATGCTGCAAGCATGATTGGATGATCACTTTCTCAAGTTGTGTGGACCAATTCTCAACAGCTACTTGTCAAGCAGGGCCAGATGGTTGAAGCCATTTAAGCATTGCAAGGCCTAAACAAGTAAGGAGCTAATATCACATTACTCACTCAGAGAGCCATCTCTTCTTCACAGCACTCTCCCCCAAAGCAACAAAGCAGAAGTTCCTAAATGACCTTGGACGTGGAGTGTTGCACAGGGAGTCCCAACCTAGCACCGAACATTTTAGCCACTGAAACAGCTTGCTGAAGGTGCATCATTGCAGCTTCCACGCCAAACTAGAGGTCCTGCTTCTCTGCATTCCCCTGGGGGAATTGTGGCAACTAGGAGGGTGTACAGAAGGAACAGATAAGACATACCACTGGGAGACTTAGCTATATCTTACTCTGCTGTGTAGGTATAGCCTCAGGATCACAAAGGTGGAACTCCCAACTCCTTCAACACCCTTGCAACACTGAACAGAAGGGGTATTTACAGCCTTTAAAAACCCTAGTCTTCATTGCCTGAAACCCTGCAGCAAGATTGCTTGCCATCTGCCTAATTAAACTGACCATTTGTCCCTATTAGAGGCAGCTGTGCTACTTAAAGCAATTAAGGTGGCACAGGAGGGAAGTGACATTTTTGGTTGGGAAGAGAGAGTTTGCAGCACTGACAGCATTGAAACATTCATCACTATGAAGAGGTGACATTCTTAATAAGTAACGAAAAAAGGCATTCACCAAACATGAGCCCTTTCAGAAGTTCAAATTCAAGAAATGTGTTTTCTTAAAGATATCCTTTGTTCCTATTGAGGAGATTTGCACCAAATAAAAGAATTGTGTCTCTGACAATGCAAAGCATTCATAGTCACTGGCCACAGTTTTACAGCATACGCATTTGCCTTTTGATATAGGACATCTGTGAGCTGGCAACAGTAATAAATCTGAATGTTAGCACAGATCATTTTCCAAGTTTTAGGTCAAATGCTATCAAATTCAACTTATCAGCTCATTAAGATAAAATGAGCCCTTTTGTCATTAGCTTTCTGATTAGTTGCCTGGTTCCAGAACCTGGGACACAGTAAATAGGTTCCTTTTTTTCCTGTAGCATAGTGTGAATGCTTAATGCCCACTGGTTATCCTTATAAATCATACACAGGAAAATCACTGCTTGAGCCCTCGCTAGAAGAGGGGAATGTGATGATTTCAGCATGTTTCAAAGAGACATTCCTAAAATAGCTAACTGTTCTGTAATTTTATCACAGTATAAGGCCTGAGCTTAGTGGTTAGGTTCACTGATTTGCAACCATACTGGTTTGATCTTGTCAGACTTCAAGCTATGCAGTGATAGGCTTTTGAGCTGGATACTTTGAGAGTAGCGGTATTTGTGTTTCACAGGTGGCAGCCTTCCCTATGAGCAAACATGAAAAATGGGCTGCAGCCTTGCGGAGCTCTTTGCCACAGGAAACTCTGTCCTTTTGTTGGGCGCAGAGTGCAGTGTCCACAGGCGCAGCCCTTTGCAGGTATAAGACATGGGAAAGAAAGAGTTGTGCCGTATGGGAAGAGGTAAAATAGTCACCATTGTAGAAAGAAGGACTTGAGTGTGCTCCAGAATGCCTGAAAGAGCTCTAACAAATAAAATTTAGTGAAGCCATATGCCACATCTCAGGTCTTGTGCTGGGGTAGCTGTAAGGAAGGTACAAAAAAAATTACCTTCTTTTAATACATTTCACAAAATGTGTTCTTATTTTAGAGTCTACATATCGTCACCAGGCTACCATTGATGATGAAGTGGTTTCCATGGAGATACTAGATACAGCTGGTCAGGTGCGTGGGTACATGTACTATTATCCAATACCTTGGCTCAGATAGACAGCACTGAAGGGGAGTGCAGTGGGTGGCAGGTGTGCTCCACTTCTGGGAACAGAAGTTTGCTTCTGAGCAGAGCTGCCCCTCCTCCACCACCATCAGCTTGCTGCTGGACACAGCATGCTGGATCCAGACCCTTCTGCAAGGGACCCTGCTTAGAGTTTTCGAACACTGGAAGAACAAAAAAAGTCAGGGTTTACTCTAGGATTAAAATGATTTTGTTCTCATTCCTTGATTCAGGGCCAACCCAACAACATGTTATTACTATGCACGAAGTCACAGTCTATTTCTACAGCCAAATGATGAGGCTCGACAACCTCAGTCAATGATTCCCACCAAAGTGAAGAGCAGTTTTGTCATAGCCAGGTCCCCCTTCCTTTCAAAACATGGCAGATGCTCACGCTGCACAGTCCTATGCAGTTCGTGTGCTGGGTATCATTCCACAGAGACCCTGTTCCAATTGCCTGCTACCAGCCTGCCCACAGGCAGCCCATGACACCTTGGTAGAGTAGATCTCCTGTGCTACATGATAAAAAAGGTGACGTGCATAAAGTATAAAGTAAAGCAGATGTACATGGCTTTGCAGGCTTTGGAGGACCAACTTCTATCTGAAGGCCTGGTGTCTTCTTCATAGATCAAATTCCTAAGGCTGGTGTCTGTCTTTTCAAAACAGGAGGACGCTATTCAGAAAGAAGGACATGTGCGATGGGGTGAAGGCTTCGTGCTGGTTTACGACATCACGGACAGAGGCAGCTTTGAGGAAGTGCTGCCACTTAAGAACTTGTTGGATGAAGTTAAAAAACCCAAAAATGTCACCCTGATCCTGGTGGGGAACAAAGCAGACTTGGATCACTCCAGGCAGGTCAGCACAGAGGAAGGTGAAAAGCTGGCCACAGAACTAGCATGTGCTTTTTATGAGTGCTCTGCTTGTACAGGAGAGGGCAACATTATGGAGGCCTTCTATGAGCTCTGTCGTGAGGTACGGCGTCGAAAGATGGTCCAGGGCAAGACTCGGAGACGAAGCTCCACCACCCACGTCAAGCAGGCAATTAATAAGATGCTTACCAAAATCAGCAGCTAAAAAGAGCTGTACTAAGCCAGAGAAGCATTTTAGAGCATATTAGCTTGGAGTAGGGACGAGGCAGGCAGAGCACATTTAATTAAAAATGGTCAAAGCTTTGCAAATAAAAAAATAGAAAAGACAAACCACACCACTTTTTGAGTAACACGGGGTCAGACTTTTTTCCTGTTTCGAGATGTATTTAGCCACATTCCTTCTGGCTAACATGGAAAAAAAAAAAAAGGAAAAAAAGAGCAAACTCCAAAGGACTAGATGATTGTGGGGATTGGCACTGATAGAGCGTCTTCTGCTTCTACAAGGCTGGCTCCAATCCTCTGCAAGTCAGTAGTGCCTAAACATCATTTCCAGCCAGCCAGCTGCTCAGTAGCCATTGGAGAGTAAGATTCAGTCCTCAATCCATCAACAACCATCACAACCAGTGTTCTCAAGGACTGAATACATGTAGAGGCTGCTGTTTTTTACCAGAAAGTTCATCTGACACCTTTCACCAGCTCTAAATTGGCGCATTGTGTGCTTTTACTCCAAACTGTCCTTCCTTGTTGTTATTTTTGTCAAATTTATGAGTGCTGATGTTCTTAGCGAGGTATGCAAAAAATATAGGAGAGGTCTTTTTCATGGAGCATTTAGCCAGCAAGACACACATTTCAACAGAGCTGAAGTTCAGCTGCTTTTCCAGATCCTCTGAAACTGCAGAATTCATCAAGAAATAATCAGCTAGTACAGTGGCATTTCAACATTTCCCCCTCAAAGTGCAGTACTGTACTTGGGGAAATGGGAGTTTATGTGTTGGGAAATTAAACTAAAAAAATAACCATATTACTATTGATTTAGTTATGGGTAGTTTTTAGCTTTTGTTTACTTTTTTGTTTTGGTCTTGTTTCAATTCAAGTAATTCCTCTTATTCTGTCTTATACCGAAGAAGAACTGAATCCATGGGAAGGCAAGTATTTAAAGTCTAAGCCCAAATGTAAATCAGATGTGAATGGCCTCTACCATATCAAAAGGCCATAATTTCCAGCTGTTTAAACTTCCAGATGCTGCTTGAAGCACTCTGTGGTTTAAACCAGCGCAGGTTTTTTGTGACTCTATCTGGCACATTCAATTGAAAGTGCATTTTATCATATTTTTCATGCCTGGGATAAAAGATGTCCATTTTTTTCTCCTCCCTTCTCCTCCCTCATGTGTCTCATTTAAGCCAGCTGTCAAGTTCTGCCTTGTTACTTGGCTTGTTAACTGTACGCTAAGAGATGCAGGAACCAAGACTGAAAGTCTTCATTCAGATTGTGCTCGTCTCCCAGCAGTTGTGTTGCATCCCTTTAGGCAGTGTGGTGTGCAGCTCAGACTGGTATCATGTAGAACCACAGCCAAAGGCTGAGATGACAAATGGGAATATTAGCAGTATTCTCCAATAGTAGTTGCTGTTCTCTTGTAGCAACTACTTACAACTTTATTCTCCACTGCTTTGTACTTCACGTGGTTATTTGACTCTGTGAGGAAGTAACACCAAAAGGCTATCAAACACAAATTGCCACAGATGTAGGAGAGTGAGGATATCTGGTTGGATGGCACTTTATACAGTTATAGGTAGCCATATAAGAGGTGGAGCTGGCTGGAGAATCAAGCCTGTATATCCCTCTGGACAGAGAAAAGTCCCAAGTCAGGACTTTTCAAAAGGATTCGCTTAAAGATACTTCACCAAAGTAAATTTTTTTAAACATTCTCTCACCCATATCTTTTACCCAACCAGCATCAAAGAACATCATATTTAGTTGTATATTTTATTTGTACTGTTGTTTGTTTTCTCTGTTTCCCCCATTCTAGATAGTGAAAATTCATTCCACTCTTCTGGAATCAATATCTGTGTTTTGGTCCTCATATTCAGGTGTGTTGCCCTACACCAGCTACACGCACTGCAGTGGAAACTTCACCATGTGCTTCTGGGCAGGGGGTTCTTGCAACAGGTGACGTCACTATCTCCGTGACACACCTGTGCCCAAACTATTGGTCATATCTCTAACTTTTGTTAAAAAGAGAAGTTTTGCCCTTTTTAGTCCTATTAGTAATGCAGAACCAATACGAGTGTAAAAGAATGAGCTAGTGCCTGTTCACGCACCGGTAATCATTAGCTGAAGGTCTGAACTTGCAAATGTGTATGTTGCATTAGGAGCCAGAGCGAGCATTTCACTAAGTCATTCTGTAATCTTTCAAATCAGTGCTGTTGCACAAATCTGAAGTAAACAAAATCCTTACCTGCAATCCCATGGCAACATAGCTGAGAGGAAAGTCTTTATGTCGGTATGCCAAGCAATTGATTTATCCCTCTCTAAAACCACTTCAGCAGTTCTTTTCTCTGAAAACCTTTCTTGGGGTTGAGTTGAGCTGCATTTAAAATACAAAAAGGTAATATATGAATGACGAGAAAAGAAATTAATCATATTCATATTAGGAGAGTTTAAAGGAAGGAGGGGCTAAGTTATAGCCCTAATAATTTCCAAAAGAATTTCAGCAAACTATATCTTCTTTTATAATGTCTGTATGGAGAAATTATAAAATCCTGGTGAAAGAAAATGTTCCACTGTGCAAACATGACTTGTTACATAAAGAACCTCTAATAAATATAGTAACATTCCTTTGCAAAGACTGAATTTGGAAACTGCCGAACATGATAAACACTCAGTCAAAAAGGAGGCTGCTATTTCGTGACCTTTCCTCCCACACAAACACAAATTTCTTTACTTAATTGCTCATTAATTTTTTTCCTTGGTGTAATGGGCTGCTTGTCAAGCCAGTTATGATATGGTATATTATAATCTGTTGATACATATTACATAGTATTAAATGCAATCTGATTTACTGTTGCTCACAATGTTGCAACATATTATTGGCTATGCTATAAATGTGTCATATTTCTGCAATGTGCAAATTGAGCCTAAAAGTGCCCAAGCATTGAAAAGGCCAAATGCAACATGAACCCACATTCGGTAGCCTTTTCGCAGCAGACACCAACAGTTTAAATTCTGTTTCTACTGCTGCTATTTAAATGTACATATATGACACTAACATTGAATTCCTCTCCTCTGCCCGTTATTTCTGCAGAGAGAGGATGGGAAGGACAATAAACAAACAGGGGGAGGAAAGGTGAAATGGATACTTGTTACCTACAACAAGTTGATTGTCATTTATGAAGTTTTTAAATATTTATCTTCAATTGATGAAGAGTTAGTCATGCCCATGCTGCAAGACCTGGATCAGGAACCAAGACTTCCCTAGAACTTTGAGAATCTTCATATCTGGGGGTTCGGTGCAACCACGGATGGAAGTGAGGATCAGCCACTGGGTTTGCACCTGGATCCAGACAAGTTGTCCCCAAACCTGGGGATAGTTGCATCTGGCAGTTTGCTACAAGGCTAGTTGATTTTTATATATATAATGATCTGTATGCATTTTTACATTAAAAATATGAAAGCTTGTGCTTGTAGATAATATATAAGAAAAAATAAAAATAACAATAAAAATAAAAAATAGTGATCTCTGTACTGAACTCTTACACATTGATCTTCCGTTAGTTGTCTCTGAAGTGTTGTCTTCCAGCTTTTATGGGGCCAGTTCCAGAAGTCCTGATTCAGTTTTTATTTAATCTTTATCTAAGGAAAACAAACAGTGAATTTTGCCTGAATAAGCACTTCAGCATTTGGATCAGTTTATTTGAATTTATTTGGCTGCTAGGCCTGGAATCAAGAGGTCAAGCAGCATCTACAGTGAAGCACAGAACCGAATGTCCTTGCTAACTATTTCAAGGCTGATCAAAAAAAGCTACAGTGCCAGGGTTATCAAATTACGTCAGTGAAACCCACCACCTAAACTCTGTCCTGCCAACAAAATAACATGGATCTTGATCCCAGGCTTCTCAGGTAAAATTTTGGGCTAAGAGGCCTGGGAGATTTGTGCAAGCGATTTGGACAGAGACAACTTTTCACCTGCTGCCAGCTATGCCCATTTTCCAAGGATAATGGCGCTGTTGTTCCGAAGAGAAGGTACATTATATGTACCTTATGTAAGGTACATTATATAAATGGTATATAATCACACATAGTGTGGGTATTAAGCTGTAGCAGAGGAAGCGTCATCACAGAAGAGAGGAACCAGCTGTAATCCACTCTCTTGTTTTCCTTCAAACCTGGGCCAACCAAGTAACCCAAAGTATGATCATAAACAGCTGAACGGCAGTAGGGGCGTAAGAATGCCACCTCTGGCAGACCACTGCATGAAATCTGGGTGCAGGATCTATGCTGTGAGCTGAAACCTCACAGAACTAGGTAAGGCATCCTTCCAGTCACTGTCTGCCTCTAGCACTGCAAAGCAGCCTTGAGTTATGTCAAGCTGCACTATAACTTGCTCCAGTCAAAATAATATTTCCTGCAAAATAAGTAGCTGCAGTCATAAAGGCTATGTATAAACAGTGTTTGGGGTTCCCTTTATCTTTCTCTTTAATAGCTCAATCCATTTGCATATCTTGAGAAGAAAAGAAGAAAGATAGAAGCTTTAATTAAAAAAGGCTCCTTGGGATTTTGATGTATCTGCCTTTATGTTCTTTGAAAAATTAAACATAAAATGAAAACAGTGTCATCTTAGAAACTCTGATGTTACGCACTTTATTTCCATTACAGATGCCAGGCACTAATTACTGCAGGGTTATGAAAATACAGAGCAGCGGCTTGTCGTCCTGTGCTTTGCAAGGTTACTAGGAGGCGATAATGATGGCTTGTGTGAGGCCAGTTCAGTCTGGTTTCTGCTAACACAGTTCCACATGAGGAAAGCTATTACTGCAGCTTGCAGCAGAAAGAGACAGGCTAAGTTCCCGGGGCAGGACTTCACTGGCTCCAGCGGGGTTATGCGCGGGATGGGTCAAGCCCCTGGTTCACAGCCTTGGTAGCCCACATGTGGAGAAAACACTCCAATAGCCAACCTCTCTCATCCACTTGAAGAATCTGTCCTCCACTTTTGGTCTGAAGTAGACGGTAGGAAACTGGGAGGTAAGTTTACGCTGCTGACTGTCATCTGTTGAATTGGAGAATATGATGGGAGTTTGGTCATCTGCCTTTTTGGACTGGTCTCTTACCTCCGCTAGATTCCCTGAAGCAGCATTTTTCTTTTCCCATGCTATTGTTTTAAAATAAGGGGCTTTTTAAATGGCGAGTGTCAATATACTCTGATATCCAGGGATGTTGTATGGGCCAAGAGGCTGTATCGAGTCTTGGACCCTCTCACAGGAATGCAGTATTTACAAATGCCTCTGGATGTAAATTCTTAAAGCTGAACACAGCTGTTCTGAAGAGCTGGAAAACATTTTCTTTTTTAATAAGGGTGCATCTCATAATTATAGTACAGACCCCTTTGTCAAGTACCACAGTCCTAAACCAGACTGAAACATTCTGTATCACTAGGAGCAGCTGTGTCCTACCATGAAATATTAACATGCAGAATAATAAAAAAAATGAAAACAATTTGTAGACAGACCTCAAATTATACCTCGCAGACCAAACCTACGCATTTTTTTCATTTTTAATTTTATTTATGTAGCATCAGGAATTTACAGAACCTCATCTCAAAATCCAGCAAGTTCTAGTTCCTAAGAATACATCAGTAAAGTAAAAATTAATGGTTTATTATCAAACTACTTTGTCAGTACACATGGTTTAGCTCCATCCTGCTTCCTCTAGCCTAGTCAAAGCTGCCATTGCTACAAGGAATACCAAGGAGACACAGAAGGAAACTTTGACAGGAGAAAATTCAAATAAAAGAAACAATAAATAACCCCAAAGGGACATAACCTGAATAAAGGTGGAATTCCCATTTTCCTGAAAAGCAATTGCAAGATTTAATACATTAACACTGGTACATAGGTGATCTGGCCAAAATAAGTAATCGGAGAAAGCTGAATATTTTGAGGTTTTGTCTTGGGTTTGTTTCTTTTTGCAAAACTAACTGAAAAGTAACAAAATTGTTATTGTGCAACAGACATTAGGGCTGGAATTTGTAATTAATGCCAGATTTCTGATATCCAGCTTTTAATAAAGTTTCTGGACTGTTCACTATTTCAGGGTTAGTTTTTAAGTTGTGGAAAACAAATATCTCTCAATAACTTTACTCGGTGTTATTCCAGCTACACTATTCATGATTCATTTTAAACAGAATTAGCTGCAAATAGAGGAATATGACAGTTTTCTCAGGAATTCAAAAGCGTAAATTTCCCTGAAATCTTAACAACTGAAACATGATGAAAGAGTATATCAAGTAATGCCAGTGACATATTGGAGCAAAAAACTCCCAGATTCTGTGCAAGCCTTCACAGATCAGTGCCACTACAATATTTCCCCCAAAACTTTCAAGTGAGTAAGAGATCTCAGGATTGTCACATCCAAAAGCATGTACCTTTAAAACCTGAACTAAACAAGTAATGTTTTCTGATGGCAGTAAGAAGTTAAAGTCATGGAGAAGGTTCATTGCGGTAGGGAGACAGGATCTCTCCCATACACACAGATCTGGCATGGCTGTATCAACATTTGCAGGCACATTTCATTCCATTTGCTTGGGTTTGAGCTGCTCATCACTTTTGCAAGTGAGAACTGCATAATTTTGAACCAAATCTGAAGTCCAAGAGAATCAGTTGTCTACCTAGAAATCTCTCACAGTAGCCATTCCTCAACTCCAAAGAGCAGCAGCAGCAATGAGCAAGGTCTTGTAAGAACCAGAGATAGCATCAAAATCATCTCCCCCAACCTCTTTTTTCTTTTCAATAAAGGAGGAGACTGGGCATAGAAAAGGTAAATCAGTTGTCTAAAGTCATCACAGTGGCTTGTGAAATGCCGGCAATAGAACACATCCTCTGAGTCACTGATTTCTGCTTTCAAAACCCCAGAAAATTCATTTGAAGCTTTCAGTTCTATTCAGCTTCTGCTTAAAAAAAAAAAAAAAAGAAAGAAAAAAAAGGAAAAGAAAATAAAAGAAACAAACAAAAAAACCCCACTAGTTTTAAAAAAAATCCAAACAAGTTTCTCTGTGCAGAGCTTTCTGTAGTTCTGCAGTTCCACACAAAAGCCTTTGCTAGAGCACTGAACATTGACACTTGGTATCCAAAAACCTTGCATCTCATAAGTACAGATGTAATCTCAACCACATTCATGTAAAGGTTCAAACTAAATTCAGTGCAAATCTGGGATAGAAGTCTATATCTACTCCAATCCAAATTATTTCATTTTGCACTCTGAAAGCAGGACGTACTTCCCCTCTTTAGAATAGAATTCAGTGCCAAAGCAGTGAGTGCTATCAACAATACTAAATACACATAGTTTTATTATGCCAAAGTGTATTTAATACAAATCCATAAACAAAAGAATATGTCTGTGTGAACTGAAAAGAGCAAAAGAATGTTGGATAAGTTCTATAAATACTAAATTTCTTTTAATAGACCCATGAGTTGCCTTTTGATTCTTTTCTCTGTTTTTCAGTATTTGAAATAACCACAATAAATGTGAAAAGCCTGCAACTTCCTTTAGAGACTTTCTCTGAAGAACAGTTAAAACATTCAAAGTTTATAACTCAATAGGAAATATATCAGGAATGACATCAGAAATGACAAAAAGTTATTTTAGAGAGGGAGAAAGGTAGGGGAGAGATCTTCAGACTTCCTAGAAAAGAAGCTAATTAAAGCTCTCTGAAGGACTCTGACATTTATACATAGTGATGAGCTGTTATCTGAGGTTTAATCTCAGATTCCCTTGAAATAAGTATTACTGCAGGGAGGAAAGAAGAGATGTATGAGATGGTATGTTTTGGTAGCAGGCCATCAGGTCTTCACTTCTGGGCTAGGTTTGTCATCATTCTGAAGCAGAGAGTTAGTTAGCAGCGTGATGTCAGACGATTTTCCCCATAAAACCTATTGCCACTCCAATTTTCGCAAACGGATGTCAGTAGGAAAAAGAGCTGGAGACTGAAAGGTCATGGTGTTTAATTTACCTTCGTAGCCCTTGAGTATTTCTTGGGATTTTAGAGGTGGCTGCAGACAGAAAACCAGAAGGTGCTGAACACATCTGTAACATGATAGGCAGGATGTTCTGCCATGCTTCACCCATGCGTTGGCCCAAAGCTTTCACCACCCAGTTCTGGGCTGTTTTAATGTCTTTGTCCTCTTCAAGGAAAAACCTGAAATTTTTTATGCAAAAAGTTAATCATTTTGGGGTGGGTTTGTTTTGTGGTTTTTTTTTTTTTTTTTACATTTAGAAAACATTTACAAAAAACAATCCCTACCACACTTTAATTTAGATATTGCTGTGATGAGCTCAGTGGAAGTATTTAGATAGCTGCTTAAGACAGCTATTTCTCACAAATACGTTAAAAAGAAAATATCTCTGGGAGAGTCATTCCAACTTTTTTTGTGACCTCATACACAATTTGGTATACTCTGTAGTTCTCTTGTGTTAACTTTTGATCAGTAGACCTCTTATTCTTAGACTTTCTCATGGACTTCCATAAACCTTTATTAAAACAAGTTGCTTTATTAAGACAGTTTTACAGAGCATGTAATGATCTCACAGATCATGTGAGTAGTCTGAGGTTAGTAACTACTGGTCTAGTCAATTTTCCATATTCAGGGATGAATAAAGGGAACAATAATTATCATGTCAAGGAAAAAAAATAATTTTTATTTTTTTTAAATTAATTTTCTGTTTTAAGAGACTGAGGATTAAGATATTTGTTGTTGGTTGTTTGGGGTTTTTTTCTAAATATACTGAAACAACTCCTTTAAGGTAAAGGAAGCTGTGAAGATTTGTTGAACAAGATTCAACCTAACTTGTAGGAAGACTAAATGAAATACAGAGGTCACAGCCAATATAATGCACTGACAGCCCATAGTATTCTCTCAGTGACCAGGAGGAAAAAGCAGTGTGTAGTTCAGTACCCACGTTCCCAAAGCAGTCAGTATATTTCAGATGGAAATGTGCCATCTGCTTTGGGTTCCATGAGTTGTTCCTTCTGCCTGTCTAGCCCAGGTCTCAAGTCAGAAAATAATGTCTATATTGTCCAGAGCTCATTTACGTCCATTCACACGTTTGAATGTCTGTTTCCCATTTAGATGGCACAGAGATCCTTAGGGCTCTGTCCTGCTCTGTGCTTACTTGGGGATCCAGCGGGGAACGTTAGTTGCTGACCTCTCCATTACCCTCCTCGGATTACACGATGCCGCCTTGTGTTAACGCGGCTGAGGCTGAGGCTGGGCAGCCCACATCACTAGTCACTGAGGAAGGGGTGGAACCGCAGCACCCTGAGGCTCCCTGAGCCTCCAGAAAGAGATTTCAGACAACTACTCACTGTATCTCAAAGAAAAGTCTCTAACGCAAACGCTTTCTGAGAAGCAACACACCACCTCGGTGCGGTTTGCAAGCCTCAGATCTGCATCATCATGGGGCTTTCATGCAGCTTGATGAGACATGTTCTTGGCCACGCCACTCGGCTGACCAACAACTTGAACTACAGATGATGTCTCTTAATCATCTGCGCGTGATTTACAGCCACAGCATGCTTTTCAACTTACAGGCAGAAAAGCTATGCACTTTTCACACATGGTTCTTCATGGATTTGATCCAGTTGCTTCGGTGACCCAGTTTGAACTTTGAACACAAAAAGCATGGTATTTTCAACATGCAATTATTGCAGCTATCAAGTTCCAGGAAGGAAATAAGCTGCTTCTAATTACATGAAGCAAATGTATACTAATGGCAGACTTCAGTAGTAGTCAGGCAAAGTTTTCAGAAACTCCCAAAGACTGGTGTATCAGTAAGACTGTTGAGAGGTACTTCTCTGAATTGATTTTTCTTTTCAAATACAAAAATATACAGCAGGACAGAACTAGAATACATAGCAATTCACTGCTTAAAGACCTGCACCAAGACTAAGTTCAGTTTTCAGACTGCCTCAGACTTCCCGCTTTTGATCCTGAGCAAATAAGTTAAGACCTGTTTCATAGTTTACTGAAGTTAATAAAAATAATTCCTGGTATGTTTTCAGGAACTTTGGGATCTGAATCTTTACCCTTACACTTCTGTTCCCTTAACTGGATGCAAGGGATGACAGTTTATTGATCCCCAATCCCTTTTCATATTTCTACAGTATATCATGTTAAATATCTATACAATTCTTGGCACACTGGGAGCCCAGTCTCTACATTTTGGAGACAGTAGGCAGTAAGATTAAAAATGAACATCAATCATCTCATCTAAAAGCCACAGTGAACACATATCAGACCAGACATGACCAAGCCTATCTTATTGTCCAACTGTCTTAAAAGAATTGCTGACTTTGTTCTATTAGTGGATAGGCAGTGATTTGTAAAAGCTGTCACTACAGTTCTTGTGTGACCAACTTCCTATCAGTCTCATGACAGAGGCATTTTCTTGAGGTCTCATGTCCCGGATCAGAAAAATACTTAAAGATGAATCTTTCATTGTCACAGGTTTTAACTCTTGTGTCTGCAGAGAGAGAGAAAAAAAGACAACGTAAGTATGCATGAAATCACACAATAACATTGCCAAGGTGATTATTGAGACTACCTCAAGACTTTTTTAAAGCTTATTTTAGACTACTGTGTGGATATGGCAATGACTAACATTTACAGGACACACTAAAATGTGGAGATTCAGTTCAGGAAGAGATCTTGTTTCACATCTTGAAAATAAATCTTGACTTCTGTATGTCATCACTACTTACCAAGTAAAGTGATGGTATCGCATAACTTAAACACACAGACACACAAGTAGTAGCTGATAAAAACATTTTTAACTAGTTTCTTTCTTTTACATGGATAATGTATTCTTTAAAGAAAGTGTAGCTTGTTGTAGCACAAGAGAGGAAAAGGAACACCCTTTTCTAGAACGTGATGTTAGCTCGCCCTCCTCTGAGTGGGGAGTAGACTAGATAACATCCATAGAGTCCCTTCCAACCCAGGTTATCTTGTAATTCTGTGAATAAGTTGAAATATTTGCCTGTATAACCCCTCTCACCCAGAGATCCTGCCATGGAAAAGAAGGTGGTAGCCATCTGAAGATCCTCTGATTACACCTGGGATTAAAAAAGAAAATAAAAATCAAGAAAAAGCTCCTATCAAAAAATGGTGTTCCCTTCCTCTGGACTAAATAAATTGGAAGAGATGAGGGCATTGTTCCTACCAGAATGATTAACCTACCTCAAGATGCTTATTCAAAAGCAACTACTGTTTTTCTCTAATTTTGTTGATTAATAAATTTCATGAACATTGACAATACTACAGTTAGATATTGGAGGGGTTTTTTGACTGGTTTTGGATTAATTAAGTCATCAAAAGCTTTTTGTTACAAATCTTCTCCTAGTTGTTCCTCCCTGTTCAGACATCTGAAGACAGATCCACACTATAGTCATCTCCATTTTTCACTCTAAACCCTATAGTGGTGTTACCTTGTAATTCTGTGGCAGAACCACAGAAGGCAGAACCCTTTCTGCCTTCTTCCATACTCAGTAAAGCATGAACTAAAAAATTACATGCTCAGTCATTCCTTCAGACCAATCACATCCCTTTTAAAAATTCATTAATAATCTTTCCAATAGGGATAACAACAAAAATTGCCAGTACTGACTTCAAAGGCTTTGGCAACTCACGCTGAGGTGCTTTTCCCCAAAGTCTGCCGCCATCTTGGGTCCATTAAAATGTCTTGCACTCTTCTAACTAAACTAATAACATCATTTAAGGCCTGTGTATTTTCTTTCTCTACCCTTCTGTGTAGGCATCTTCTCCCTTCCAATTCAGTCAAAAAATCACCTTCTTGCCAAGTCAACAACCATTCTTTCCAAGATACTTACCAGAAGAGTTCAAAGTATGTTACTTAAATCAAGTTCTTTGGCACTGAAAGATTTACTTTCTCTTCCATATATTCCATCCAGTGTTGAGCAAATAGCTAACAACAGACAGGATTAGAGCAGTAATACTTGGCACGTCTCAAATTTTGGCTTCTATGCAGAAAAAAACTCTAAAAGAAATCTCCCTGTTGCTTGTTACTTCCCTTTCCATCTGGAGAATTTTCCTATGATGGTAGCATGCATAAATTTGCATCACTGCATTAGGGAAGGGTATTTCCTTATTCTCACTCACAACAATGAGAATTTTTCTTAGAAAGGGCTGCAGAAAAGGATCGCTCCATAATTAGCATCTTCTTAACACTATACGTTGAAAGGAAAAGGATTGACTAGACAGAGAAAACAAATTATTTTCTTCTAATGTCAGCTGTTTCTGGTAAATAGGAAAGCCAAAAGCACATAAACCCTGTTGTCTCCAGTCACTAGCTTCACTTCTTCTCCTCTGACAATTGTTCCTTGTCCATAGGAAGTCAGTTAAGCAATCCTGAAAAGATCACCTTGTATAATGCTTAACACGATTTCATATTCAAACAAAATTCTTTCATATTTTGGAAAAAAATACTTAACTGGTGCTGGGAGGAGGGCAAGCCAAGTGAATTTTTAAATATAGCATATTGAAACTAAGCTTTGTACCTTTCTCATTGAGATCACAGTTGCTCCAATGTTCTTTTCCTGTCCTCGGTAGATGTTTGCCCTAAGAAAAATCTTTTCCCAGACACGAGGCTGCATATAAAGTACAGCAAATAC
>NW_008825614.1:7992345-7996900 GCF_000699105.1 Pygoscelis adeliae
GCTGCATATAAAGTACAGAAAATACACCCAAGAGCTTCTGTCATGTCTCTGTCCTAGTTGGCAGTGCTGGAATCCATATTAAATTGGATCCACAGGTTCATCAGTCTGAGAAATCGTAATAGTGAGAATAGTGGTGGCTTCCCCCCACCCTAAGGAATGACTGATGTTTCTTTTTTCAATTTACATACCTAAAATGATCTACTACATGACCTACTCCAGTGATGGCTTACAGGGACAGTTTCTCAGCAGAAGGGAATGGATCTCTTTTCAAGTTCATCTAAACCCACTGACAAATATTAAGAAACGTATCTAGGAATTGAAAGATCAGGAGTCTGCTTTGGGCTCTGCTACAAAACTTCTGACTACATTGGCATCATGCTCTGATTGCTCGTTTGAAGAGAAAAGACAGTAATGCTTATCGACCCCATCAGGATTCCTGAGCCTTAATTTATTAGTGGAGTTGACTTGCTTGGTTCAAGTACACCTCAGTCACATCCTCTGACATCTTCTACTGTTTATTGGAAATGTACTCTCTACATCGTGATAAAATCCAGGGAATTTCACCCTAGAAGGCTGAGACTGCACGGTTATCACACACTGAAAAGAGACTGCTCACGTAGGTCCGGATTATAGGGATGAGGAGACCATAATAGGAGACATTATGGTCTGCCGCCGTGCTTCTCAACCACAGAGCCAGGTCACCAGAGGTGAAGGTAAATGGTAAATGTGTCTGTGTTGTAGTTACCCTGGCAGCTCTTTTTGGTACACAAGGCCTTGAAAATTTTACTAGACAATAAAAGAAAGATAAACAGTCCCCTCCTCTTACCCTTCAAGTTCAACTATTGCTTTCGTAACCCCTTGAATCCCACATGAAACTGTATCACGGACATTGTTTCCACCATCCCCATGTATTTAATCTATTATAAATGTGAAAATATAGTGAAATGATATATATTGCTAATAAAGGGAAAAACCTTTGGGAAAAAAGTAAGACAAAACCCAATACATTGTGGTGTACAGATTCTGGACACTCTCCAGGCAGGACTCCTGGAGTCTTTTTCTTCTGTGTGACTTTGGTAAGATGACTTCAGTTCTCTGAGCCTTGTTTTTATTTGTAAATGGGGCAAATGACATATGCCTTTATTTTAGATACATATGTGAAAGGTTAGAGGCATTGATCAGAGCCACTCAGCAAAGATAAGAACTAGGCCAGAGGGAAATGGTGGATTATAACTGGAAGAGTGACAATGTTTAGATTTTCTAACTTTGCCCTTATCTATGAGAGGTCTTGTTTGCCAGACATATTTCCAGTTAATTTTAGTTTTATAATACCATTAGAACAACAAAAAAAAAGACAAGTAGAAAATTCTGAACTTAAGATACTCACCCAAAAGGATCTTTATGAACTTGGAAGCTTTCTTCCAGAACTTTTCTCATAGAGAGTTTTACTATGGTTGCATCTTTTAAAATAGTAGAATAGCATGGTCAATGCTGTGATGTATGATGAAACAGAATTCACAAGAATTCCTGTTATCTTGAATATTTTCTAAAGGAAGCAGCAGGAAGAATTATGGCTTGAAGAAGATGCTGACATAATCGACTTTCTCTCTCTTTTGAATTTCAAAACAACAATGAACAGACACTCTGGGGCTGGCATTCTCCTTGGTGTAACTCCAGTGAGGCCCAGAATGCTAAATACACAGTATTTGGCCAGAAACATGTTATTGGTTAATGCATGCTTTGGTGGGTTGGTGCAAGTTTCAGCTTTCTACCAATGCAAGGATTATGTACCAAGCGTGCTCATGTCTATCTGGTAGCAAGGTGGCTGAAGAAACAGTTGATGATGTTTCTGTTCCAGTGTCCCTTTGCTGGAATCTTATTATTGTCAAAGAAGGGTTCAAAACTGTGGAAAGTAACTGGAATATAAACAAAGTTTCAAATGTTACAGCTGGAATGTGTATCTCCCATGAGCTGATCCGAAACACTAGGTTTGAACATCCCTCAAATTTGGATCATTTTCAGATCTAAATTCTGTAGCAAGATCCAGGTCAAGCAATACTGATATTTGGATTCACATGCCAGCAAACATGTAAATGAAGCAGAGTTCGATGTCCAGGTCAGAAAATTTCCTTACTCCGAACTTAACCAACCCCTTTCTCCGCTAGCTGTTTGAGCAACTCTGAAGATTATTTTGCACCACTGAAGTAGCACAAAATAGTTCAGAGGGATAAAACGATCATGATGGAGGGACTAGGGTCAACAGGTCAGTTCCCAATTTTAAGAAAAAGTCTTTAGAAGAAGAGTAGAAAAGGCAAGCCCTGAAGAAAATAATTGGTCAAGAAAAAGCATTTTTGCTGGATGGTGGGAACAACCTAAAATGGCTTTCCCTTTGGGACCTCAGTTGCAGTGGCATTGCTGGCTGCCCCAGAGGACTCCCTTACTGTCTTTGGGTCATGGAGCTGCCTTCTGGGAAACAACTGCTGGAACCAGAGGGGAGAATGAACGACAGGGAGGAAGAAGGTGGCTAAACAGCCTGCTTGCAACCTTTGCAGAGAAAGACAATGCAGTGGAGCTCAGCAGACCATATAAATTCAAATCTTGGTACCTTCAGAGAATAGGATATCAGAGTAGATTAAGAAAACAAGTTTCACTGTATATATTATTAGTAAAAAGAGATAATGGAGCACTGCATGGGTGGACTAAATGCAGAGGGGATGAAGAAGGGAAGAGTCAAGCATTCCTGGCAGTGCCTAGAAAGGGGAAAAGAAAACTGACACTTCTTGATAAACAGTCTCAGGCCTGAAGATGACTTTGTTTTTTGCCAAAAAATGTTAAACAAAGTAAAGTGATCTTTTCCCCCTGCAAGATTAATCTTTAAAAAATGCAGAAAACCCCATGCACATTCCCACATGCCCTTTTGCTGACTGCTTTCAGACCTGCTTCTCAGCAAAGAATACATCGGAACAATCTATCTCTAGTATGCACCCAAAGAAGTCAATAAAGCAATCCAAAAGAAGAGAGTTTTTCCATTTTATGTAATCTGAAATATGTGAAATAGCCTATTGGAGAAAATGGAAAGAGAGGAAAGATCACCCTTCACTTTAGATAGTTCATTTAGATTCCCTGAACAAATATTTGAATACTTGCCAGTGTAGCTCCTGGATATATTAATAACTTAGAACAAGTCACAAAATAAAATTGAGGGACACAATAATATTCTGTATAATTTGTTTCTTAAATTATGCTACTTGAGAAAACAAACTTGCAGATATATCCACCTACATTTGACTAATTATGCATTTTGAAGATTCAGAATACCACTTCCAAATTTCATAGGGTTTTCAAAATATAAAGTGAAAAAATATACCCACAGCTTTCTGAGGCACAGTATAATGGTGCCGTATTAAAAAGAGTATAATCAGTTTGAAAAAGGTATAAAATAGAAATTTTAAATTGTGTTGCAAAGTTTATGGACCCCCAAGCACACCTTTAAGTGGTTTTTACATGGACTCATTTCCACAGTTGAACAAACGAGAGGACATTACATTACTTGACTTTGTCAGATCAGTTTACAGCTGAAAAAATGTTCATGAATTTAAAATTGCCACTTTTCTTCTGGGAACCCCCTGCCAACAGCTGTCCCCACCAGTCGGTAGGTCTGAGCAGCACTACCACCTAGTGGCACGGCGTTCCCGACGGAGAGGTGGCCAACCATCAAAACCCTACAGACCAGTGCTCCTCTCAGCGATGTCGGCAAACTCTGAGGTGCCCAGCAGACGGTTCCCTCTGTTACGAACTGGTCCAAAGCCCAGTGCCATCAATTTGTCACCCCAGAGTGCTGAACATTACAGCAGATTCCCACATCCCCTGCTAGGAATAAGGAAGGCGGTTATCTTCCAAGAAGGAAGTGAAGATGATATTTTTATTAGTATCCAAAATGTTAATATTTGACCTCTATACAGCAGATGGTCCTGTAACAGGCTAGAAAACTTTTCAACATCTTATGTAGGGAACCACAGGCCTCTACACTCAAAGCACTCAGCACCAAAGAACACAGAATGTCTGAAATTTAAGCAGGGGAGGAAATGGGATGAGAGAATCACATCCCGAAAGAAAAAATATTGACAAGATGCAAAAGAAATAATTGAATTAGAATTAAACCAAGTAAGGTCCTGCAAGGGTGCTTTAAACACCTAAATGCTACTATGTTAAAGCTGGGGGGTGGAAGCTTGAGGACAAAATCCAAACCAGAAATAAGGGGTTTTGCAATCCAAAAACTGCTCTAGCCAAGTGAGGAAGTCCATGTGTGGTAGCCCAGAGGCAATGCTGAATACAGGTACATGTCTGAGATCCACACACTCTTCAAAGCACAAGAACACAGAACTACCTCTGATAGTTCTTTAACAGACATCAGCAATGCTAATGTGAATTTTGATATGAATTTTGATCCCCTTACCACCCTGCCAAGAGAAATACAGTTTCAGAGCCCTCTGTTACTCTCCATGAAACTTGCATTCCTTCCTAAATAGGCATACAACTTCAGCAGGGAGGACAT
>NW_008825614.1:7996914-8005389 GCF_000699105.1 Pygoscelis adeliae
CAGCAGGAAGAACTAAGATGGGGGAAGTCACAGACCAAGCCACACAAGGATCCACAGGGAATGGAGCCCAAACTGCAAACAAATCGGAGATAAATGGCACCCTACTGATCCACACCACAAGTAAGGTTGGATGCATGTGTGAGGCAAGACACTGCAAGGGACTGTTACCAGTGGGACATCTTCCCCAGTGGATGGGAAACAAACTGGATAATCTACTGCCAGGAGTACTTACATGTGGAGCAAAGAAATGCATAGTATTTAATTCCATTTACCTTTTGTTGCCATTCCTACTACCTTTCCTAAGATCCAACTTTATGAATGTAAATGCTTTCCCCTGGATAGGCTTTCTTGTTTGTAACACAGCTCCCCACACACCTGGCAGTGGAGAATTTCCACAAGCTAGAGGTCTTCAGTGAGACGACGTATAGTCAGTCTGAGTTTCAGAGCATGGTGGCATGCCAGATTAGTTGTTTTCAAAGGCACTATAGACAAGTTCAACGCAGTTATTTGGCTGGATTTAATCAGCTCACAGAAGGTTGACAATCTGCATTATAACACATATTAATAATAAGAGCGAGGCACCCATTTTTCTAGGAATACAGCAAATATCACAGATCCAGTCACTGTATGATGAGAGAGATAAGAGAATTACCCCTATGCACATTTCAAAGAGCAATCAAGAGGATATGGGGGTCACAAAGATAATTTGTTCCACAGCTGGGAACAAGAGCCAGTTATCTCAAGTTGCGACCAACAAGGTCAACCTATTCTGAACTCCACATATCAGATTAAGTAAGGGCAGCAGAAAAAATAAGCTGAGATAATTCCAACTGAGCGGTAGGCCATAACCTAAGCTTGTCATGGTCTCTTGCTATTTAAAACAAGAATATGCAAACAGAAGATAAAGCAAATCAAATCAAAGTACAAAATACATCTCTGAACAACTGAGCTGGTTTAACTCTGCATTGAAAACTGAACTGGACTTCATGTACTTAGAGAGCATCAGAAGGAGAAATGTTTGCTCTGGCCACAGAGGCAGAAACAGAAATAAGAAAAGTGTCCACATCAGACTTGCTTTGCATCAGACAGACTTTGTGAGAGGAATGGGAAGGATTTCAGCAAAAGGCCACTGTGAATTGTCATCTCACCAGTTTCAAAATGGCAACTGAGGTCATGTCTAGTCAATGTGTGAATAAGAAAAGCCAGTGAAGAAAATGGATGAAGCTTGTCACTAGTGCTCTACTGCTTGAGGCAGCACTCACCTCATTGTGGGGGAGTTGTAGAGGCTGTTTCCTGGTCTGATTCCAAAAGCACAGGGCTAGAAATTGAGATGAGGGGTGCAGATGACTGGTCGAACTGCAGCCTGCCTTTTTCTCTTGGCAGCCTCAAAAAGGGTAGCTGCCTTGCCAGGCTTTTCCTTTTTACATACACAGTTCATGCTGCACCTCTGCAATCTACTATATCTCACTCTTTCAACAGGCACATTTTACTCCACGGTTTCTACAGTATGAAGAGCCCAGAAGGTAGTTCTGCTAAGAAGACAACCTAATGAGACAGTCGGCAAAGTTCTCTGGAGAGCTGAGAAACAGTGACAAACCCAGTAAAATGATGGGTTGCCACACATCTACAAAATAAGAAGTCAGGCTCATCAATCTTTTGCTATCAAAACATGCTCTCATACATATAAATCTCTTCACTTGCTTTTGTGAAGCTGTTTCAGTGAAGCATGATAAATGCTAGAGAGTAGATGAGGATAACAGCAGGGACTAGGTGGTGAATTCAGATGGTGCAAAACACATATATAATTCACAGAGACCCAATGGAAGTATCTGATCGGAGTTTGGCTGGAGTACAGGCTGCAGTTAACTACCCTGAGAGATCAATATTGCAGGTGTAGCTATATAACTGCTGTAGCTTTGTTTTTCCCATTCTGCCCCCTTAATATTGAGGAAGGACCTGAACGCCTTACCTTTATAGGCAGTATGGATACAGCTTCTTACAAAAGACATCTATTTGTTTTGCTTTGGCTGTGGCTTGCCTTTAGCTAACCAAAAACTGTTTCAGCTGGAAGCACATAAGTCAGCTGTCAGTGTCAGAAAAAACTCAGTTTAACGTTTACTAAGAAACAGCATCTCTAGCATGCTGAGCTGCAGCAGCTCTGAGTGTAGAACGACACACATTAAACCATCAACACCACTTTCCTCAGCACCTGGGTGTTCTTTGGAGATTTTACCATCCAGCTGTAGATTGGACCAGCCCGCCTTTACCTCTTAAGCTCTGATGAATTCCCCTGAAATACAATCTGGCTTCTGGCCAGTAATGATCTGCAGTTCTACAATTTAATTGCACTCCTCCAGTATTTGGGGACTAAATTACAAATGTCTAAAGAGATAACTACAGATAAGTCAACTAAGTGGATCTCAATGCACTCCCATTCAGGAGGCAGACTGTGGGGATAAAATGTTACAGAACTAAATAACTGAAAGACAGAGAAACAAGAGAGCATTGCTGAATAATAGTGACATTTAAGTGCTTTACGTAGTGGTGTTACATACATATACTTTTAATACATTCATGTATATGAATACATAAATATATACAATTATGAATTTATACACACACACGTAAATGGTTAGAGAAAGAGAATATCGGGAAAAGTTTCTGCTCCTCCCCAACAAAAGGAAGGCTAGTCTAATTCAGGCAGATTTTTCATATACATCATTTTCATGAAGATTAAAATACCATTGTGCTTGTGGAATCTTTGAATAGTTTTGGAAAAAGGAATTGCTGGGGAGTCAGGCATGCTCTAGTTTGAAAAAAACAAAAAATTAGCAGCATTTTACACAAGCTCTCCAATGTTGTGTCTATAACTGTATCAAAGAAGAGTTTCACAGCAATTTAAGCCCTTTATTTATTTATTTATAACCTGTGGCTGTTACAACAGATGGAGGAATCATGCAGAGCTAGAAGCATGTAATTGCTATATGTAGGTATGCACAAAGCCAAATTTCGTTAATTCAATACTAACCTTGCAGCCCAGAAGATATAGAATAACTTCTGTCCCTCTGTGTCCTGACACTGGGTCATTCTCAAGTTGTTAAAGAAACACTATGAGGAAAACACAGAGCCAAATGTTCTCCAGCAATTCTCTCATGCCTCAACAGCTCAAGTCAAGCTAAAGAAGGAAAATTCTCTGTGGTTTTATGCTTGTGTGGTAAGTACACCTCTGTCTTGGTTTAACCCCAGCCGGCAGCTAAGCGACACACAGCCGCTCACTTGCTCACTCCCCCCCCCCCCCCGGGGGAATGGGGGAGAGAATCAGAAGAGTAAAAGTGAGAAAACTCGTGGGTTGAGATAAAGACAGTTTAATAAGTAAAGCAAAAGCCACACACACAAGCAAAGCAAAACAAGGAATTCATTCACCACTTCCCATCGGCAGGCAGGTGTTCAGCCATCTCCAGGAAAGAAGGGCTCCATCACGTGTAACAGTTACTTGGGAAGACAAACACCACCACTTCAAACGTCCCCCCCTTCCTTCTTCTTCCCCCAGCTTTACATGCTGAGCATGACGTCATATGGTATGGAATATCCCTTTGGTCAGTTGGGGTCAGCTGTCCTGGCTGTGTCCCCTCCCAACGCCTTGTGCACCCCCAGCCTACTCACTGGTGGGGTGGGGTGAGAGGCAGAAAAGGCCTTGACTCTGTGTCAGCACTGCTCAGCAATAACTAAAACATCCCTGTATTATCAACACTGTTTTCAGCACAGATCCAAAACATAGCCCCATACTCAGTACTATAAAGAAAATTAACTCTATCCCAGCCAAAACCAGCACATTCTCCACCCCTTATTTCATACAATTTGTGTCATGCTCAGATCTCACACTATCCAATACATTTTCATTAACCACCACCCCGCTTCCCATCCTTTGATATAATACACAGATATACTTCCCTTAGTCTATGGACAACCCCTATAAAATGTCTTTTAAATGTCCACAAATGTCTACAAAATGTCCACTGAGTTCATTTAGTCCATGATTTTGTGCTCCATCTGTTATGGTGGTCACTCAGGTCAGGAGAGGTGGTGTGTTGCATGGAGTTACTGGGCACCAAAGCCAGCTCAGATCAGGTCACTGCTGCACTTGCACTGCTTCTTGTAAGGCTTGTCCTCCATTGGTTCAGGTGGTTCCTGCTATAGTAATTCCTATAACATGCAACTCAAATCATGAGTTACAACAATTTAAAGGTATATCCATTATAATCTCCACCCCTGGTCCTTTTGGGCCAGGTTATAGGGTTTAACATTGCAATGAACTCCCCCCCCAGCTCCTAGCCTGGCTAGCAACAAGGGGTTCCTGCTATAGTAATTCCTATAACATGCAACTTAAATCACGGGTTACAAGAATTTAAAGGTATTTCCATTACAATCTCCACCCCTGGTCCCTTTGGACCAGACCATAGGGTTTAACATTGCAATGAACTCCTCCCCTTGCCCCTGCTCCGGCTTGGACTTATCCACAGACTGCAGTCCATTAGGGGCTTACCTGCTCCAAGTGGAACCTTATCTATGAGCCACAGTCTCTCCAGGGGTATACCTGCTGCAGCATAGACTTAGCCACAACCACAGTTGCTTTGAGCTGTACCTGTTCCAGCATGGCCTTCTCCATGGGCCACAATGCCTTCAGAGATATACCTCCTCCAGCATGGCCTTACCCACAGCAACAGTCACTTCAGAAGTAAACCTGCTCCAACATGGCCTTACCCATGGCTGCAGTCCCTCCAGCGGTGTACCTGCTCTGTCGTGGGCTTATCCATGGCCACACGCTTTGAGGTGCTCCAGCATGACCTCATGCACAGCCACTGATGCTTCAAGATGTACCTGCTGCAGCATGGACTTATCCACAGCCAAAGATAACTCTATCCCAGCCAAAACCAGCACAACCTCACACCATTCCCAGGGTGATGCTAAAGGATCCATCTGAGCAGGGATGAGAGAGAACCAGCAGCCACTGTGCAGAAGAAGAAAGACTCAGCACACAGGCAGTAGTCATGATAGGCAAGAAAGAGCAGAATCCTCCACTCCTCCCTTTAAATCTACGCCACTGTTCATGTAAGGTAGGTTAAGGGATATGGGGGTGGAGAGAGAGTAAAGTGCCCGATCAGAGATCCTGCCTCTGGCACTATATGGCTTCCATGACCTTCAGAACACATATACGAATATTAATGTGAAATAGATGTTTAAAGTAATCTTTATTCCCCATGCACCCTAGACTCTGGGTATTTCTGAAATAACATCTTTTGGAGGAAGAGATAGAAGCTATATAAAAACCTACAATTATTTCTTTTTAAGCACACCCTAATGAAATATTGTTGAGCAAATCAACTACCCCGACTCACGTCCATAGACAGACACCAATTTCCTGCCTCCACAAAACAGGCAGCAGCATGCTGTGTCATTAAATCACTCAAGCAAGAAGCATTTCCACAATTTCTGTTTGGAATCTGTTTCTTGACAGTCAGACTCAATTGTCCTTTTCCTCTGCTTCATCCCGTCATGTGAAGGTCCACCTTTCAGGCCACCTCAGTCTTCTCTTCATTGTTGTTCTCAGATATTTTTGTTAGTCACCACCTCTGCCAGATGGTTGAGAAGAACAGTCCTGATCATAGAGAGCTCCCACTCCCTTTCCCAACCACCGTGGAGAAGACAGGTTTCCTTTTCTAACAAAAGTCCTTTATAATTTCAGCCTGAATATGAGCAGATTTACTTCTCTGCTTCTACAATGAGGACTCCCTGGTAGGAGAAATGCAATCTTTTCTTTTCAAGTCAACATGTAATTACATACAGTCCAGACAAGGTCTGTAGCATCTTCACAGTTATTTTTGTCCCAGAAAAGGATTAGGCTGGGTGCAGCACCATACAATATATTCTAACATAGAGTAGGGTCAGAGCCAAAAAGCACTGAAATAGAAGCCTCTGACTACTCTCAGTGTTAACTCTGGCCTAGAGTCAATGGTACTTTTGCCGCTCCCGTGCTCGAGCTACCTGGGTACCCTAACCTATTGTGCATTACTGTGGTGCTTTGGTGCTTCCCTGTGAGATAGGAACTACTAATATCCCTCTTTTGGAAATGAGCAACCAAGGCACAGAAAAAGAGCAGGATCTCTCCATGGAACTGAATGTTGATTTCTTTACCCTTAATGAGCCATAACTAGAGTTAAAGTCCCAGTGCTTCCACCACTGCACTGGAACCAGAGTCCTAAATAGTTAAGTCTTGTGGTTTCATGGGTACTGCATTCATAAAAATAAAACAAACCAGCCGCTCCCCTCTCCCCTCACACTGAAATGATTAACCAAAGAGAAGAACACTTGTGTACAAAGCAAAGTACATATTGTGCTCTTCTTTGATTTGAGTACAGATTTGAAGCAATTCAAACTGGGAGTAGGGTCTCAAAATGAAATCCGAAGATTAAGACTAAACCCATAACAAGAGATTGTTAAAAGCAAATTAATAAGTGAGGAACAATACATATAGATTGCCTGAAGTATGGGAACTTCTGTATTTCCTATATTCTCTTTTGTAAAGAAACTTTCCCATCTCCCACCCCTTCAGCTTTTGCAGTACATTTTCAGTTTAATCAGTCCTGAAATGTTACATCCTCCCATGTCATCTAAAGTAATTTTTCAGTTCTTAATATAACCCTTGATTTAAAAAACTGGAGCTGGGCACTGGTACCAAGAACACTAAATCAACCCGCTACCAGTCTGGTGTTTACAGCTGGCATGACTGGAAAATCATTGAGTGTGTTTTTAAGTTACATCCTCATTTAAAATGACAGCACTGCAAACTTAAAGTAAACCACGTTTCTTCTACAAAATAGCTGGGGATCTGAACAAAGTTACTGGGAACATTCAGCTGTTGCGAAGATGTCTGCAGAACTGGCAGCAGGAACAAATAACCCAGCACTGGTAAAGACATTAAGACCAATAAGCGTGTATTATTGGTCATAATTCGTTGCTGTCTGGTCAAGCAGCAGTTCATTTCACTCAGAAATTACTATATGCTAACCTGGTTGTCAAGCACGGGTGGAGCAAGTGCTTCATATCTTACTACTGATGCCAAGCTTTCATTGCTCAGAAACTGCTCAGGTGAAGATAGACCTCTCCACTCAGCAGGAGATCCAATGGCACATAGGGTCCTTCGCACACAGAGCTACCAGTTTCAGAAAGATCATGCCTCAGCCTGTACTTCTTAAAGATGTTGCCTTCCCCTTTACACTCCTCACCTTCTGGCTCACTTCTCCCTCCCACCCTCCTCCTGCCTCCCGGCCTCCCCACACCTTGACCTCCTCCTCAGGTATCAAAGCACCGTTCAAGACAGCAGTTTGTTTTGCTGACCAACTTGCCTTCTCAGTTTATCACTTCCTCTGGAGTTGCAGCTCCAAGACTCTCCTTCTCCAGTGGTCTGTTAGACCAAAGCTTGTTTTTGCAAAAGCAGTATAACTGGTATGTTTATCTCACCAAGGGAAATGCCTCCAAAGTCTGATTTCCATAAAACTTTCAACAGGAATCCTACATTACCCTGCGCAACTGAAGCAGCTCTGTGACACCATCAAGGGCAGAAATCATCCAAGCAAAATTGAATAGGAGCTCTTTGAAAATACTTTTTCTTATACAGTAGCATTCAGGCATATATTCAATAGAAGTTGATAAACCTGTAAACTGACAGACCTGATGATAGCCTCCTAAATAACAAGCCATCTTTGCTCATTGCTCACAGTAGCAGCACTTTCAGAAAAAGACTGTGTGAGGGAGTTTAGAATTTATTTCATATCAAGTTTGAGTTAAAGCTCCAGACCCAACTGTCCTTAGGCGTTGTGTCCACAGCTTCTTGTTAGTAAGACCAATGGAGAGAAAGGAGCATCCTCTCTAATCTGAACATTTGTGCAAAAACCAAGGATGAACTGAAAAGAGCCACAACAGACCATGGTGGTTGGTGGCTTCTGTTGCTGCAGAATCAATAAAGCATTCAAGGAGTTAAAACACTTTCAAGCTCTCTTTGCTGCTGCTTGTTGCCACTTAGCAGCAAGAGCTCTGAACAGAGAGCAAGAAATGTCCAGAGCAGCTTTACAGAGTCGTTGACGAAGCACTAGTTTCCCCACACAACAAGCAAACTATTCAGCCTAAGATGTACATGGAAATGAGGTTTAAATCCCATAAAATTTGCTTCTATCAGGAGATAACCCATGTAAACTGGGCAAAAAAATAGGCTGCCTGGTGTGGATCCTGGGAATCAATTCAAATACAGCAGCTGCTGTTGCAACACAGGCTCAGTACTTCACTGAGGGTTTTATGCTGATCACTTACCCAAACTTTTCAATGTGTAGAACATCCTAAAACAAATAAACCTTGTGCTATCCCATTTATTAGCATTTAATTCTGATTTCCATTTACTCACATTGCTAGACCCACTATAGC
>NW_008825614.1:8005409-8006434 GCF_000699105.1 Pygoscelis adeliae
ATTTGAATTTCTCCAGCATTTTCTGCATAATATATAATGCAAGCCTTCTCACACTCAAAAGTAGTCATTAGCGATGCCAGGTTGAAGAGCTAAAATACTGGATCTTGTTGAGAAAAACAAGTGCATTCATGGTCAGGGGCTTCCAAGAGTTTATTCTGAGACTTGCCACAATTTTCAATAGTATCAGCATAGCTACCTGGCAATGGTTCTTTGGATGAGAGATATTGCTACCATTTTTAAAACAAGGCTAAGGTCTATCATTCTTCCTTAGAATATCAAACCAGATGTTTGGCTTATGTCCTTTAATGAAATTAAATTTACAATATAGCCAAGATTACTGTTTCAGTCTATCCAAAACAGGCTGCACAGTCAGAAATATAGAGAGATCACAATCTATTGTATTGAGAGATCAAAAGAGATCACATCTATGGTATTGTCACTGCAGCCTTCATGGTAGCCCCCATCCAGATCCTCCAGATAAGAAAGGGATGAGGATGAAAACACCTGGCAGTAAGTGCATCTCTGGAGTAAAGCTCTCAATCCAAAAATTTTCTGACTTCAAAACTGGTTAAGAAATTTGCATTTTGACCACCTCTCTAGGTAGAGAGCACTCTAACGTACTGAGCTAGCATCAGGGAATCTCTGATTATTTTCTAAGTCACCTGTATATATGGCTTTTCACAGAAGGAGCCACCTCTAGGTAGACTAGGATGTATGAAGCTACTGAATAGAATTAACATCTGAGTCAAAACGGTCTGGAAAAGATTGATCCAAAGTTCACTGAAATCAATGCAGAGAGTCTGAGAAACACATGCATTCACAATCTGGTCCCGTTCAAGGCAGAGGAATGCTCTGCCTGCTCTGAATTTCAGCTATTCTTAATTTCTTAAGCACTTATGGAGCACATGTATTCATAGAATCATAGAATCATAGAATACTTTGGGTTGGAAGGGACCTCTAAAGGTCATCTAGTCCAACCCCCCTGCCGTGGGCAGGCACATCTTCAACTAGATCAGGTTGCTCAG
>NW_008825614.1:8008422-8020579 GCF_000699105.1 Pygoscelis adeliae
TATTACCCAGCTTTCTTGGGCCCCTCTTCCCTCCAGGGCTTTGTCCCATGGCACTCCACCAAGCAGATCCCTGAAAAGGCCAAAATCTGCTCTCCTGAAGTCCAGGGGAGTGAGCTTGCTGTGTGCCTTCCTCGGTGCCCTAAGGATCTTGAACTCCACCATTTCGTGGTCGCTGCAGCCCAGGCTGCCCTTGAGCTTCACATTCCCCACCAGCCCCTCCTTGTTGGTGAGAACAAGGTCCAGCATAGCACCTCTCCTCGTTGGCTCCTCTACCACTTGGAGAAGGAAGTTATCATCGACGCATTCCAGGAACCTCCCAGATTGCTTATGCCCTGCCGTGTTGTCCCTCCAACAAATGTCAGGGTGGTTGAAGTCCCCTGTGAGGACCAGGGCTTGTGAGTGTGAGGCTGTTCCTGTCTTTCTCTAGAGGACCTCATCCACTCGGTCTTCCTGGTCAGGTGGCCTGTAGCAGACCCCCACCGTAATGTCACCTGTCCCTGCCTTCCCTTTAATTCTGACCCACAAGCTCTCGGCAAATATTCAAAATGCTTTAGAAACATGAACTTTCAAAAACACATTGCCGTTAAGGATAAGGCCATTGTTGTCACCCTGCATTAAAATAGCACATCCATGGTTCTAATGGCTGGTCCTGACTTTGACAGAACTGAGAAAATGTCAAAATTTGCTTTGAACTACATTTTGAAGGTCAGTGGAATACCTATGGCCTCATCTAAACACTAATCACCACAAATCATCATGTGTCATATTAATGCTAAGAACATCTTCAAGGAACATGCTACAAAGCTGCAATTCTAATTATTTATTCTGCATGCTTTCTGAAGGGAGTTTATGAGGAGAAAAATGTAATTCAAAAAGCTGGTTGATAAAGAGAGGGCATTCCTTCCAATTACTTGCAAAGAAACGATTATCCTTTGGATAGAGCAGGTGCTAACCAGGGACCATTTGTTTTTCCTATATACACCCATACCATCTGCCCAGAGGATGGTGGAACATTTCCATTAATTTCCCTGTTGGATCTTTACTACTACACTGACGTTGAAGGCACAGAAAGAATTTTCAATGCATTTCACACAGAAGTGCTGGAAATAAAGTTTATATTTTCATAGTTTGTCTGACTGAAGCAATACAAAAGGTCAGAGCAAGCAGCCAAAGCAATAGGGTTCTGGATGGAGCCCTTACTGAGGAAAAAGAAAAAGTTGCATTAATAAGAGATGGAAAGATCATTGCCAATCTTTGTAATACTGACCAATTACATAATCAGAGGTGGAAAAACTGTAAAATAGCCCTTTATGCAAAATGGACAATCTCTGGCCTAACAAATTTAATTGGCATGTAGAAAAAATGGTCATTGCCGAGCCACCTTGGTGACATGTAAGTCAGCATCAGCTGCTCCCTGGCTAATCCAAAAATGAAGTTGTGTTTTACCACATCACCACGTAAAAGCCTATAGTTTGTCTGTAAATTTCCATTATGGTTAAGAGATAATGGTGTACTTTTTTGTTCTTTATGTGATATGCCACTCACATTTAATTTCAGATTCAGCAACTAAATACGTCAGTAGCTTACAACAGTAGTAACTAAGGTTTTATATATGGTTCATTCTGTGGGTTTCTCCTTTTCCTTCAGAAGCATTGCTTCCTCCACTGCAGCTACTGCCAGGACCCAGCCTAAGCCCTGCAACCAACAATATCACTTCTGGAACTGGCTTATTTTCCACCAACAGAATAAAAAAAAACCCAAACAAACAACCACCACCCCACCAAGAATACAGAAGAAACAAATTAATTTTCTAATTCAAATTCTCACATTTCTCACTCATGACACCCATTTCTCCCTGGCAGAAATAAAATGCCTGAGCAGTCTGACTATACACACTACCAAGCAGGCTGCAGCTGCCAGGCCGAAGTGACAGAGGAAACTGGTTTTTAATATTAGAGACTTCTATCATCAAGGAGACAACAGGAGAAATCCAAAGGGTGGAAAGTGAAAAAAGAAAACTGGCTCTGGATAGTAGATACTAAATGAAACATTTACCTGTTTGGTTTCATTACATTTACTAGCATCTCCCTAAAATGTACAGACACTAGCTAGGACACATCAGTCATGATCTGGAGGAAGGGCATGTCTCTGTGGTTCTTTCCTGGCATTGCATGGGTTGATGCAGTGCACATGTGCCAAACTGGAAGACATTAATGAAGAATCTGTGATCTCTCCATCCTTTTCCCTGCTCATCTTCACTAACTTTGCACCTACAATTACTTCAGTTGCAAGGCACTAAGGTTGGAAACAAGACTAAGTGAATAATTGTCATAGGTTAAAAAAATAGCTTAAACTGTTAGTTGAGTTTGGGTGGCTGGGTAGGTGGGTGAATGTCCAAAACTGAACTTCTGAACTCTTCAGCAGAAGCCTGATACTTGCTAGCTGCAGCAAGTGCAGGCTGGTTGTAGATTTTGAAAACACCTGGACTAAACAAAAGTGGCACATCCCAAATCCTTCAATTAAGAAAGAGGCATGAGACAGAGCCACCAATTAGGAGGCTGACCACATGTTGTTCTTCTTCTCACACACTATTTCGACTGGGACAATCAGAGGTTTATGGTTTCAGAAAGGACTCCAAAAAGAAGAGTTCCTGTAGAGAAACAGTAGACTTGGAGAGAAGGGGGCCTGGAAAGAGGAAGGTGAAGATCCTGGCTGGAGGAAGATCCTAGAAGTGGTAGAAGATCCGGGATATCAAAGAGCTGTGTGGAAATGAATGCTGGCAGAGACCTAGGGGAGTTGGCCAGTAGCACCTGAGACAGGCAACTGGAAGCAGCAGCACAGGATGAAGCACCATGTCTTTCTGCCCAAACTTCCCAGGTCAACAGCGACCTCCCCATGCGGAAGGGAAGTTGAGACCCAGCGAATATAACACAGATGGGGGGAGCGTGTGAGTGAGAGAGATAATCAAGGAGAGTAAAAGCTTGTCTAAAAGGCTTTTTTGTTTGTTTGGTTGTTTTTTTTAAGTTTTTAAAAGGTAAAAGTTTATTTAAGAACCTCGACGGTTCTTAAATAAACCCCAGTGTCCAGACTCATGCCTCTCTGCCACCCATGACAGTGATGTTCAATGTTCAATGTATTGTACAACGTATGTTCAACGCAATGGTTCATACTGGACACACAGGTCGTACTACAGGGCTGCTGGACATAACGTCATCAGCACCTACAGCACTAGAGAGACCTTAAACTCATTTTCCTTCCCCAAGGCTGCTCTGCCCCTTTCCAGGAATCTCTGGTTTCCACCTGGTTTCCAAAAGCATTCCTCTCATGTCAGCTGATCAAGTGACATATCACCCCCTGAAGTGGCACTGACCAGAGGATGGGGAGGGCAGGAAACTGCAGCAAGGTATGAGATGAGATTGCTGTTCCTTCCCTTGGCACTAGAGATTTCCAGGACAGCATATGAGTAAGGGAGAGGTAGAGCCACAGAGGGAGTTTGCCAGGGGGGTGAGAATCCAAAATCCTATGCATAACCCCATCTTCTCTGGGGTGAGGAGCAGAAGAAAGGAGATCTCTAGCTGGAATCATGTATGCTGCTGGCAGTATGGCAGAGGAATGTTAACCAGAAAATTTAATCCCTTTTTATCCTTCCCTCCCTTTCCCTAGTGAAACTGTAGCCAGTAATGATCATTGTCACTGTAATCACAGGGAAAGATGACATGTCAAATGAGTGTGCCGCAACTACAAGGGGACAGTAACAGGAACGTGAACAGCTCTCCGGAGGTGGAATGCCTGATCTCCTGCTCCAGTGCTAAGCCATGTATTTGGGAAGAGCAGACATGACCCAAAATCTCTCAGATGTGAGCAATTCTCAGACTCCTACAATAAACCACCTCTCAGCTCAGCTGGAAAAAAAAATAGACAAACACCAAAACTACCGATCCCTTTGCAATGAATCATCTGGTTAGTAGTCACTTTTGTATGACATAATTTGCATGGTATTCATAAACTGCTTTTTGTTCTCTGATGTTCCAAGCCAGCAAACTTACAACGAGCAAAGCCTTCCAACTTCCCCGTAAACGCTGCGGGGAGAAAGCTTGCAGGGCTATGCTTCAGTTCACTGGTTAGGATGCACAAGCCAGGCTGCAGCTATGCACGCATGGAGATTACTAGAGCGGGGCATACCAACATGCAGTGCACCAGCACAAGGAGCTTGTGGAATCCCCCATGTCCCAAGAAAGGAGCTTCCAAAATCCCTTGCTCCATGAGGGATTGCATTAGGCAGTGAGTGAGAAGATCCTGTTTGCTGGATCAAAAAATCACTGCCCACTTTCCTAATCTCAGTGTCTCAACCTCCATACAGTGTCCATCTACTGCAGGTTGGCCCTTGGCCATAGCTCGCAATCCACAGTTTGGCAAGCATCCAAGGCTCATGATCCAGTTTGGCTAGCATCTGAGCCTTCCTTTACTTGCTTTTCAACCTGAAAAAATATTTTATGCCAAAAATATAAGCATATTACATTGCCTGACCTTCTAATGAACTTTAGCTGCTGCGTACACACTATATTTTCTTTGCGTAAGTTAACATGGTGACAACAAAATTGAGTGATAGAAAAGGATGTACCTTGCTGGGAAGCAGATCAGCAAAAAACCCACTTCAAAGCAAATTTCATTGTGACTTCCAGGTACTTACTTTCCTATGAACCTATTTAAAGAAAACAGCATTTGAATGTTGAAAGATTATGGGTTAATGCGACCTTAGATTATAGGCAATATACTAAGCTCACAAAATACAAAGTTTTACAGATTCATTATAGTTTCCTTTACTGAAAAGCTATTTAAAAACCACTTTGAGAAATGGGGTTAGATTTTAAATTTAGCACTGTTCTACAACTCTGTCCACTTGTAAACTGAATTTGGGTATTATAGCTAGTTATTTAAGTCCTCAGTCAAAAAGCAAAAAAGTTATTGGGTCAGATGACTTTCTTAATAATTCAGGACACATTTTTGATATGGATATCACAAGACCAATTAAGTCATTATTTTACAGGAATTGTCACCAACCAGCACTTTTACATTCTTACTTTTTTTTTTTTTTTTTCAAAAATGGAGACAGAACTTTTTTTTTTTTTTTTTAATGCTATTGTACTACTATTGTTTTGTGTGCCAGTTTCTTTAGGGAAGCTGTAGCAATCAGCAGGGAATTTAACTCCATCTTAATACTGACCTAGAGTCAATTTTGGAGAAGGCAGAGTAAATTCTTGGGACACTGGCTATAAATAAACTGCTAAATATAGCATGATCATGGACTGACCCAAGGCAAAGAGGCAGTTTCTGACTTCCCCCCACCCTGTGCAGGATGAACCTACTGCATCACACAGTTGTCTGCAACAGCCCTAACTGGAACAGTCCAAACCAGAGCCAGGAAGAGAGTGAGTAATCAAGGAGCGCTGGCAACCAGAGGGCTGGGACAAGAACTCTCTCTATATCTTTTATTTAGCAGTATACATATACCCATATCCTAGGACTCTCATGCTGATGCTTAGGCAGAGAGTGATGAAAATAGATTGCTTGCCTGTATTTCACTGACCATTCCTGTGCTAGCAATAGTGTAAATAATGTCAAGAAAAATTTCTTTCAATACGTGCCAGGTTGCACTATCAAAGATTTCCAGAAGACAATAGCTGCTGCTCAGCAGAATAATGAATCAATATATTAAACTGTCCAGGGCATTTGCATCTTGTGGGCTGAGGATATTAACAGAATAACCAATTTTGCAGAATGGCTTCACGTGACAAGCTGCAATTTGACCACTGTGGCAAATAAGAGAATTGGCACTAGGACTTCAACCCCTTTGCCATAGCAGGGAAGGGGAGCACAGCTACAGCAGCCGTCCTGCTGGATTAAGAATCTTTCACGCTATGAGTTAAATGTTATGAAATTATATTTGAGTCATTTTACAAGAAAATGTTAAAACCTCTAACTGAGGACTTAAAACCAAAACCCAACAACAAAAAAAACAATAAAAAGGCAAGTTCATTCCAAATTTTCCTTTCCAATAACGGAACCATGACAAACTACTAATCCTGTGCATAATTCCATTTTATGGTCCATGCATTTATTTGTACTTTTATGTGAGACAAGGAAGAAAGAAAGGACTTTTTCTGCAAAGCATTCACTTCAGAGCTGCTAGCTTTGCACCATGCATCAAGGTGATAATGGTATTGTTCTGTCCACCTGCAGTTATGGGAGATGCTTCCCAATTACCAACACCATCAGCAGTGATTTCTTTAACTCAGCAGCCAAAAACATTAGGATTCACTCAAGCTTCAAACATAGTCAATGGCAAGAATGCCACTAACTCTCTGGGGAATGACCGAACCATTAAAAAGATACATATTACAGGTGACATAAATACTGTGTTCCTGCTAGGTGGAGTTCCTCTGAAGTCATCACAAATTAAAGCACCCATGGAAATGCAAGACTGTTCAACTGCAATCAACCTAGAATCCATTAAACAAGAAAGGCATTCACCTCCTGGAAAGGTATAGAAAACAGCTCCTGTGAGCTGTTTACAAGCAGAATCTCTGAATAAGAGATCAACAAATATGCTGATTTACCTGAACTGTTGCACTAATGCTCTTTGATGTCCCTCTCCTCTGAATTTTTTCAATACTTGATAAAATGCGAAAGCTCTAGTCTTTTTCCGAAGGTGAAAATAGATGCTTTTGAGACAACTATCTGTAACATATTGGATAACTAAATGCTTTCTCACTTTCTGTCCTAAACGGGACTGTTGCCAGCTTGTGCATTATTTTAGTGTTTCCCTTAAAGCTACAGCAGTTTGAGTTAGGAGGATCTCAGCTTTTAATTTTTCTTCATTTTTAACCAAGTAAGAGTAATTTATCATTTGTTGTTCTGGAAAGAAGTAGAAAAATATGTCACCTATTTAAGCTCAAAAACTAGCTATAAAATTGTATTCTTGTCCTAAATTAAAATAAAAATAAAATCCTGAGTTTTAACCTAGTTCCTGGTAGTCACATGCTTCACCAATCACTGAATACTTGGAGCTAATCCTACCAAGGATATAGCATTTGTTACTACACTAGCTACTATTGAATCACACTGTCTGTGTGAGAGAGCGTGCAGGAGCAGTTGCATGCAAATACCTATGCCTTTAATACTTCTTTCCCCAAAATTTTAGGGTATATAGTCATTCTTGGGAGAGAGACAAGCAGGTAGGAGGTACATATGCTTCATATCTTTAAGTATTAATAGAGATAGATAGATAGATAGATAGATAGATAGATAGATAGATAAGAAGCTGGGTAGAGGAACAGCACTTCTGCTATGGCTTATAGCATGTGTTCATTCCCCATCAGACATCAGAGTATCACATAGGCACACTCCCCCTGAAAGGCACCTCTGTAAAACAGTCCTCCCTAGATCCAGGCTCTCAGAAATCTTGTTTGATTTATAAATGCAGCACTCAGCTTATTTATAAAACAATCAGTGTCCTATCTATATCTAAGATACAGATATATCTATATCTATCTATGTAGATATCTCTCTATATATATATCTTATATATAGATATATAGGTTTATCTAGATCTAAGTATATTTCAAAGTTTGGAAGTTAAAAAAAAGAAGTAGTTTAATCTATTCCTTTAATCTATTCCCCCCCCTAATACATGCCGTCTGTGCTGTCCTCCCAACTTCCAGAGGGTAAGCCGTTTCCAAAAACATATCATTCTTTCTGGATTACTTTCTAAAATATAACCCAACCAGAAGCTACAAGTTTGATGCAGCTATTAGTGGCTGGATTCTTTGGCTTGAGTTATGCAGAAGATCTGATTAAATTACTATAGTGGCCACTTTTGGCCTTAAAACAAAAACAATAAAAAACAACACAACATATAACATCTAATTCCCCTTTTCCCCTTCCAAAGACCACAAATAGCTCGGGACTAACTTTCTTCTACAGAAAGAAACCTAGCAGTAAATGCTGTGGGTACACCAACCCATGCCAGTGAAGTAATCTTATTTGTTTCACCCCCGTAGTGATTGCATAGTATTTCTGGGAAGCGGAGCTCTTGGCTTACAAATCAGGTCCCCCAGATGTTATTCTTACTGTTACATGAAGCTCTGTGCAACATGTGATGCTCAGTGTGCAGGACTTGGTGCTTGCAGACTGGTTTACCTGCTCTACGTGCACCTTCCCCTCTACAAAAGGAAATGAGCCAGTTTGGGCTGCTTTCAGGTCTAACTCCAACACTGGAGATGGCTTTTGGTTTCTAACTCTCCATGAAAAACTAGGCTCTGGAAGGTACTAAGAGCTTTTGCAGGATACTCCGTATCTCAGAAAAAGTGATAGAAACTGAGTGCTATCCAGGTTTAAACCGTAACTTGCAAGAGCTAATAGTAATCTTTACTGTTAGCAGCTGCATCCCTTACAGAGTCTGTCAGGCATGACACAGCTGGGTATTTTGGGAGTAGCCCAAGCATACTGAGTCTAAAACTTTGGAAGGGAATACTTTCTGGGAGATGGGCACCTATTTTCTCCGACAACCCACCTGAGATGAAGTATAAAAGGCTGCCAGCTTCACCTTGGTTTCTTCCCCATATTTTCTTGGTTTAGGTTTCATTAAGTCTATTCATAGATTCAGAAAGTTGCTCTGCCTGGCATTATTTAGCATCAACAGTATCATTCATTTGGCAGTTGTGCTATCTCTAGGGATTAAAATAGAATATAGTGCCTTAATGCATACTATGTGCGCATCGTGTCCCAGACAGAAGCATTCTGAGAAATTCTCTCTCTCTCTCTGGAGAGAGAACCAAATATTGTAAAATGCCATTAAAAGCAGCAAGCCAAGCTCTATACAGCAAGTCAAAATTTAGCCCTGGTGTAGTGCAACTGGATTTCTTGATTCAAATGGCCAGATTTCATTTGGGCAGAAATCAATTAAACTCCATTTTCTGGCCCAAAGTTTCCTAAAGACAAAATCTCATTAAGTCATTTGCCTCTTGATAGGAGTGAAAAATGCGTCCCGGCAATTGTAACGCCTGGAGAATAACAAACCAACCTCCTGCTGTATCCGAGGCCAGCTCCACACTTACTCCAGATGCTGCAGTTACTAATCAACGTCAGCTTGATTTCACACAAATATCCCAGTTAATCTTCATGATTTCAGTTGCTGCAGACTCTCGTTACAAATCTCTAGCATGCATACAGTGGCTGCAGAGGCATAGGATTAATAAGAGTATAGGATAAAGACATAGGTGGCCATTTATTATAATTTGGTTTGCCATGTGTATAATAAAACACTTCTTGCCAAAAGTAAAAGTGCATAGCAGTATGTTTTCTAGATCTTGCATATGATTTTGTTTTTGCTAAATCTTATGATCAAAACCACCCAGCAAGAACAAATTTACTGCTAAAATTTATACCACAGGGTGAATTTCCTTCTTTAAACTGGGCTGCTGACTGAAAGGGTGCAAGGGAAAGTTAGGAGTGGAAATGTTACTTTTTGTAGCACCTTCAGATCCAGCACAATCACTTGACTGACAAACACAGACAGTTCTTAGTTCACTTTCGTCCCTGACACTGAGAAAAAATAAGCTTTGCATAAGCTGTCAGGTTTATTTAGTCAGGAGAATAGATTTACCTTACAAATATTTATAAAGGAAAAGCTCTTCTTGCCGTTCTTCCCTCAGTTTTCTATGCCAGCCCTTTCTTGTTAACTGAATTTCTCAAGTCAAACAAAATTTATTAGAGACTGAGGGAGTATACACATGCCTTTTACACGCAAAGGTGCTGGTGGACGCTCTGCCTGATGAAACCAAAGATGCTCAACCCTCAACCTTAGGGAGGGGAATGAAGACTTTGTTCTTTGAATCATAGTGAGAGAGACCAAGGGGTTTTCCTTTCTCTCAGAGAAAAAGACAGTCTTGCCCAAATAGACTATCCAGACCAATGGGAAAATTAAGTGCACAGCAGATGAGCTTTGTAAAATGAGAAGATGGAATAAAAAAGGGGAAATGTTAACACCATTCATGGTATTAGCCCATCAGGTGCAAAGAAAGGAAAAAATGTAACTTAGATATAATGTCCTTCAAGGTGTCTGCATATTAGCAGTAGCAGATCAAGCTGGCAATTCACATCAAGCAGAGCTGGTTTGCTCAGCTCTGACATATAGGATTAGTTGTATGCCAGAAGATGAAATTGTTAAGCCCTCTTTCACATGAAGTTTCCCAGTTAATTTTAAGTAAAGTATATATACTAGATTAAGTCTCTGCATGCAGATCACCTTGTCAATTACAGGTCTCTTTGTTGGTTGGATGGCCTCTATGAAATATGTTGATAATTTGTTTACTTGGCCGGACACCTTCCAAATACTGCTAATATACTCAGACTATCCTAATCCCAAGTATCTGTTTATAATCTGTATTATGTTTACTGATGCAGTTGACAACATTGCAACTAGAAAGAGAAGCCATCTGCTGCTGAAGAGAGTATAAAAAGTTTAACATTTAGCAAGGTCGTTGGTGAGAAATGAACACATCTCTCTGGTGCTGAACCTGTTGATTTAGCAAAGTCCTAGGAATGGCTGAACCCAAGCAGATAAATTCAGGACTGATCCATCCTTTTACTCATCCCTTTCATGAAATCCAAGATTAAATGTTTTTAAGGTTTGGTAAGAGGGACTTTGTTATTCTTCCACACACCCCTTTCATTTTCACATGCTTCTTTAGTTTCTTGGCTCTGGCTGGGACCAGGAGCAAGGGCAGGATACTCTCATCTTTCCAGCCTGACTAGAAAAGGGAAATATTAGAAAGCTAATGGAAAGCATGTCCCCTTGAGATTTCCAGCTCAGTTTTGCAGATACAGCTGTAGTTCAGATAATCAACAAGACTTCTGGGTGCTTACTTGAATGGAATTATTTGGTTGCTCTGCAACACTAATTAAAGCATACATGGGATAAGGTTGTTGGGGTGGATTAATGGAATCTGTTGCTACCTACAATCTGTATTTTCAGCTCAGTTTTATGAGGTGCTAGTGCTCAACACAGTGATGTCCTCAACTCTCACCAGCATCACTCATTTTCTAAATGATCTGACCCCTAGAGAGCAGCACTCAAGTTTGTTTTTCTTAAATAGACCCACCATTGAGAGAAATTGGTCTTTCATTTGCAATCACAGAAAAGCTGTTCAGCAGATCCAGCTTGCGCTTTGCTACAGCTTCCCATTTTCCTGTCCCTTTTACTGCTGCCAGCTTGAGTAGCTCATTGCCTGGCTTCATTGTACAACATAGGCCAACGTACTGGCTGCCTCTGGGAGGCGAGATGCTTCCCCCTTTGTAGAAGTCTCCAGCTCAGGCAGCTCAATATCAATGGCGCAGTCTATGGCTGCATCGTACAGAGCGCTTCCACCGATGTCAGGACATGCACTAAACACAGCACCAAACAGAGTGGAGAATTTTGCCCTTATTTAGAGAAAAGAGCTTGGACACATGTTGAACTGATGATGTCAACTGGGTGTATAGCAAATAGCCACAGTCATTTGCCAAGCTTTATTTAACACTCTTGAATAGGTTTATTTTGTTAAAGCTGAGCCATTCTAAAGCCATTTGACTTGGGATCCTGTGTGCAAATCAGCTTTAAGTAGAAGAATGTGTGAAGGGGAAATCCATACAAAGTATCTATAAACAGATACTGGCGATTACAGTGTGATCTGTGATTATTTAAATGGATTCTCTAACACATTATTGCTTGACATAATTAACTATACTTGTTATTCTGTTACACTACAGTAGCTAGCCATATGGTAGTTCAACCATTTTTGGAGTGTTCTTTTAATCATTATTATTTTTAATTTTTTAAATTTTTAAATCTAGTATGGAACATACATTACATGATAAATTACCCATATATTGCCTTAATAAATTGATATTTAGATCTAGCCGACACACATAAATTTTGCTAATTAAATGTCAATATGTGCCCAAGAGTGCAGCTCTTCAACATTGTAAATGTCACAAATTAGCAAATAGGCAGAATCATTTACAACTATATTGCTCCAGATTACAAGCAAATTCTGCCATGCATCTCCTGTGACACAACACGGGGAGAGAGGAGAGGAGGGGAAGGGAGGGGAGGAGA